>NC_045476.1:110639597-110939597 GCF_009650955.1 Corvus moneduloides | reverse complement strand
GCATTTCTTCAGCCCCAGACACCCCGTTGCAAAAGAATATATCTTTTATGAGACTTATCATAATATATTAGAATCATGACCTCATTTCATTTACAAATGTGCAGCAAGAAAGGATTTGTTATTACTGCTATTATTATTATTAGACTGTAACATTTAGTGTAGGCTACAGAGAGAAATCTGTAGGACCATCAGGAAAGTCTAGCATAATTCTGTCAGTTCCTGTGCCAACCAGACACAGTTTTCCAAATAAAAAGAAGCAGTAGTTTGAGCAGAGCAGAGTTTTGTAGGGCTTGTGCTGTGAAATACCTGCTCCTGTGAGCACTGAGCTGGTGAACATAAAGATGCACTTTTATTTTTCTTTTTAGTGGCTGAAGCTCAGGGCTGTTTCTGCATTTGAACTGAGATCCCTCAGTGAGATATTGAACCAAATGTCTGGGGGTATCTCAATTATACTCAGCTTACCTGCAGAGGGGAGGTAGCTTCTCTCCTTCATTCCTATTCCCTGATTCCTCTGATAATGAAAACAAAAGTTGGAGCTACCAGTGTCTTGTCTGAAGAAAAGGCAAAGGAAAACATTTGCCAACCTGTGCATTTCACAGTTGAACAGGAATGAGAGAATCAGCTGTTTCAGAGCAATTACGCCACTCTGCACCTCCTATTTCAAAGTGATAGTGTTCTTTCCTCCTGTGTGGTGACATCAGTAGCCAAAAATAAAATCTTCCTGTATGGATTTCACCAACATGTTCTTTTTGAGTATAATAATGCAATTTACAGTATTTGCTGCAGCTACATAGTTTTTACTTATGTTTTAGGTATAATGGCATGTATTTTGCCATTTATGGTCTTATTTGGAAATTGTCATGGAAAGGTCACTTAAGATCAACTAAGTTCATGGCTTACAGTGTATTTTCAAAAGCAGATGAAATACTGAATGCTTTGTATTTACTGACATTTTTCAGGTTAGATTGTCATGTTTATGATACGTGATAGACTACAGCCCTGTTCCTTAGCTATAACATCATGGTGTTACTGGCAGAAGGACTTTCCTTTCTGCTTACCTGAGTAGGGAAGATTCATGTCTGCACTTTAATATAATTCAGAAATTATATGAGATAATTTAACAAAAGAAGAGAAACATATACAAGTGTTAGTAAACCAAAGGGATTACCTACTCTATGTTCTAAAAATATAAATTAAATAGAGAACAGCATTCATTGCCTGCATGTTGAGTCCTAATATATGCTCCCAGCAAGAACTGGGAGCGTATTTTTTTTAATAGGTAAATGCAATTTCAACTGCCTTTTGCTGGAATCCAAAGCACCATAAACTATTGTGAGGTAGTAGTACTGAGCATTCGTGGAAGTGTCTTGTCCAGTCCTCTGTCCAAAAAGTGTTTTACCTAACTTACTCCTTAGATCCTACTGTTGTCTTCCTTCCAACTACTACTACTTCCAACACTAACATATGCCCAGCTCTTAAGCCTGCCTCCTTGGTCTCCTGGCCATTTACTTTTTCATCTGTTTCTCTTCTTCCTCTGCTCCTCCTTTTACTTCTCCTATTCTTTATCCCCTTTTCCTTTTCCCCTGCCCCAGATACTATAATGTCTGTCATGCCCTGAAAAATACTCCTTTAAGATTGCCTTTTTTCATTCTCTGTGTGCTGCTTTGTCTCTTGGTACTTAATGTAGGCTGCCTAGTCACTTGCTCTTTCTCCATGTCACAGAATCACTGAATAGTTTGGGTGGGAAGGGACCTTAGAGATTTCATATTTCCAATCCCCCTGCCATGGGCAGGGATCCCACTCACTAGATTAGGTTATTCAAAGCTCTATCCAACCAGGCCTTCAACAATTCCAGGGATGGGGCACCCACAGTTTCTCTAGGCAACCTGTGCCAGTCTCACCACCCTCACAGTAAAGAACTTCTTTCTATGATCTAATCTGAATCTCTCCTCTTCTGGTTTAAAGCCATTACCCCTCATCCTTTCACTACCTGCCACTGGATGTCATCCCATCCTTCTCTTGTGCCAACTGCATTGCTCAGGGACTCTTGGTGCCAGCTGCAAACTTGCTGAGGGTGCACTTGATCCCACTCTGTGTCGCTGATGAAGATACTGAAAAGCACCTATCCCAGGACAGAGCCCTGAGGGACACCACTTATCACCTACCTCCACATGGACATAGAACCATTGGCCACAACTCCCTGGTTCCATCCATCCAGCCAATTCCTTATCCACAAAATAGTCCACCATCAAATACAAGTCTTTCCAGTTTGGAAATAAGGATGTTGTGTGTGATTTTGTCAAAGGCTTTACAAAAGTCCTACTATCTCTCTCCTCAGGACAGGGAAGGAAAGATGTGTCTCAGAACATCAGAATATCCTCCTATTACTGTGCAACTTTTTTTGTAATTATTTTTATTATTGATATTTATATAGAACATATATATAAAATATTATATAGAATAATATATAGAGAATTATATATATATAATATTTATATAGAATATTATATCGATATTAATATAGGTTATTGCTTAGATAGAATGACTCTGTGGGAGTATGTAACAGAGTAAAATTAAGAAAATACTGACTTACATGTCCACATGAGAATTTTTTGCATTGGAGATTGTTTCTTTAGTTTCCTGAGAAAACTTCACACTGTTTTTATTTGTTTATTTTTTCTTATCTAAAAACAATTTAGGCTTTGAAAATACTTACCTCCAGGTTGAAAAATAGCATGCAATATTTTATATTCAAAAATCAAAAAAATTATCTTAAGCAATTGAAAATTATTTCTCCATGAAAGCCACAATATAACACTAGTTTTAAGAAATGTATATAAATACTGCATATTTGCGTATGTCAAAACAAGGTAATGTTTACTGTATTAAGCACAGCTTTTCATTTTATGCTCTCTTGTTCTTTGAATCTTAACCTTCACCCGTTCTTTAATTTAAGAGAAAAAGCCATTAAACGTAGATACTTCCGGAAAGTGTGTGCTGCATGAAAGCTTCAATTAAATCTACAAGTAAAGCTTTAAAAGAACAAGAATCAAATTAATTGCAACAAGGACCATGCATTTATTTCTGTGACAGGCCCTTGCACATTAGAGAAAAGGCAATCTGTGTACCCTTATCTGAATTAGCAAACTCAATATCACTTTTCATTAGCATGGTAGGTCATTGCCGTGCGTCTTCGGTGTGACACTGTTTACATGTTAATGACCTCACAAATAGAGTCAGTTCCAAATGGTTTGCGGTAGCAGAAAGTTGTAAATCCATGAAGTGGAATAAACTGTCCTCTGCTTTCTGCATCATTGCTTCTTGCGAGTTCCCCTCTAGACTGAGCTTCATAATTAGGCAACAGTATAATTAAGGCAAATTCAGTAAATGCAAATAGGGCAAAAGGATTTATGGCTGATTATGGTTGTTACAGCATACCTGAAATAAATTAATTTATAAGCATCACTGTTAGTTGACTTTTCAGTGACATGGAGTCTAGAAGTAGAAAGTATTGTTCACCGAAAGTGTTCACAGCTTGAGTTAGTGTGAGTCCATGATGATGTATTCAGATTTACATGCTGACATACACATGAAAAAAACACGGAAAGATTCAGTAGAACATTCTGCTTTAGTTGTTTGGAATGTGATTGCTTTGTATTAGATGAGATTTTTAAGATTATAAATATATTTTTCCCCCACTGTATAATGTAATGAAACCAGCATGCTCCCTAAAATCATATCCTTAAAGAAAATACCATATATTACATCTGGTAATTTGACTAGACAGTGGAAAGCTTCACTACATTAAAATCCTGGAATGATAAAGCCAACATCAAATGAGTAAAACAAACTCAGCATAACCACTTAAATCTGATTGCCTAAAATAGCTAAAACAAGGCCTGTTCTGATAGCCTGCTGTGTGAATTCCTTTAAGTGCTGAATACCCTCAGTTCCCATTGACTTCAGCATCATGCAGAATCTGGTCATGTATTTGGATGTATTTGGATGTCTCAGGCCTGCCAGAACACAAAGCCCATTTTTCACTGGTCACGTGCAGCCTATACCTGGTGTGTTGCAAAGCTCTTTGGCTCTGCTGCAGCAACCTTGGGAATTGCTTTGCAGACAGAGAGTAATGGCTTCTACTTTAGTCGCTCACCTAATATGCAAAGCAAGTTTAATTATATGCTGTCCAACCCTCTCTGCTACATATTTTTCCACTTGCTGGTTCTGAGTGAAATACATACTTTCTATGTGCAGAGGTTACTAGTAAGTGTACAGTGCCCCTGGAAGCATTTATGGCTAATCTTGCCCTCGGCATGCGTAATGTAGCTAAGTACTAATTAAAGGTTACAATATAGGGATCCATCTTCTCTGTGCCTGATGATTAGAGGGTTGTGTTCTGCACAAGTCAGAGTCAGGGGCAACATTCAACTGGACAGAATTGCTAGGGTGTTTCAAAACCAACTCTGTGAGACTAAAATTCGAGAGACTCCAGATTTTCTCGCAGCAGACAAAGAACTAATAAATCACTGTCTTGTGTTTTGTAATAAATTAGCTGGTTTACTGTGCTTCATATAAATATGTGATGCTGCTAGGCATACATGGGTAGAATGTAGATTTGATTTCATAAGAGACATTTCTTTTGTCCTACATACTGACTTCTGAGAATTATCCATGGCCTAGTTGTACATTTTTTCTATTAAATACAAAGAGAGATAAAGTTCTGGTAGGGCAATAAAGTCACCATGAACATTATTGCCATCTCTCAGATCTAAATAATAGCTGATTAAAGCAATTTTGATGATTTCTAAATAATGCCATAACTGCTGGCATTCAGTACAAGAGAAATGAACGGAAGAGTGGTGGAGTTGTAGTGGCAGATAAAAAACTTGGCTGTTCAGTGGAAGTCTGTCTTTGTAGCCCTGCAAGCTCCTCACAATTTCCAGAGGTTTTGCAATTTTATTACTTCTGCAGAAACTTTCAGACCAGTATGGTCGGTCTATAGTTTTGCAATTGTTTGAAGTTATCCTTTCAGAAATCCTGTTCACTTCCACTAGGCTTCTTCGTGACATAAAAATCTAAGCACAATGGATTTTTAAAAAAAAGCTTCCAAGTAGGTTATGGAAAGAGCATGGGAATCAAGAAGTCTGGTTTCTGCCACCAGTGCTGTTGAAAGTTCTTAATCCTTTGGGTGCCATATTCTCCACATTAATTACATTTTGATTGCTATTAACTGCTTCAGAGCAGTGGTATCAGAGCTGTCAGAGGTCTGATAGAGAGGTGGAGTACTTCATTCTTCCTTTACTATCACTTGGATTTGAGAAGGTTTGGTCTTTGTGTTTCTAAACAGAGAACCAGCACTGCCTGAATATATATGCTGGAGTATTAGTATCTGAAAATCAGTGATGGAGACATCACCAGCTCAGTCAGGATTACCAAGATATCCTTGCAGAAACACATGTTCTCTTAAGAGTAGCCCTTGCAAAAGCACCAGGGGCGGTGTAAAGTGTTTTCTCTGACACTAGCTGCTTTGACACTTCAGTGGCTGCAGAGCTGCCTTTCCCACAGTAGGAATAATCGGCAACCAAGCTTTACTGCTTGAACTCTTCTGCACTTGGATTACTCTTTTGACAAAAGAAATTATCATTATGTAAAGCTCAGATAGTCCAATAGTAGGTTCCTTTTGATAAAGGTATGGAAACAGTAAAACAGCATAATGCAATAATTTAGCATCTCATAATTTTCAGAAGTGCATTAATAAATTAGCTAAGCATACTGTGCCACTTACAGTCCAATAATATGCTGTCTGGTTAGAAGAAGTCATATAGCCATAGGGTGAAAATAAGATGGAAAAGGTCATATGATTAAATTAGCTCCATTCACACAGGCATTACTTACATTTTTTTGTGCTATGATTAAAGAAGATCAACATTAACTCAAGCAAATATGATTAAGTCAGTGACCCTCAGAAATGGAAATTAACCTCAATGATAAATGAAAGGTTACTGTCCACTACGAGCACTTCAAGATATGCTACTCTTGGTTAATCACGTCTTTCAGCTACGAACTCTGCATGTAACTGCCATTCTGATTATTTACAGAGGAATGCACATTCTTAATACAGGATCCAAATATTAAAACTTACTTTCCTTTTATTTGTGATTCACACTGGTTTTTAGTAACACAAGAAATGCCTACGCTGCTCCTAGTGCTTATTCCATTAATATTCTATCAGGTTTGTCACTATTTTCTTCTGTTGTAAACACGAAGCACTTTCATCTGAGAAGTGCTGTTTTCCAGGTAATTTAATCTCTTGTTTCCTATCACTATGTTATTGCCTAGTAGGTTAAAAATATTGACAACAGGTTAACATTTTGGTCACATGTTTCTCCCTTTTTAATACTGGGTTTATTTTCATTTTGTAGACCTTTTGGGAGAATAGGGGGTTTTTCTGCTGTGTCCTGCCAGAGTCTAGTGAAAATCTAGGCTTAATTTATAGTGTAGGATTTTCACAATATGTCTCTTGTATTTGTCTACTCATGGAGAATCTAGACTTTTAAACTCCAATCAGTTCTCTTTCTCAAAATTTTTTAATATGGGTGACAAATTGCAGTAGTCCAAGAAGTTGTAATACACCATGAAGAGTCACTTGATGTTATTTTGGTACTTGTGAATTTCCTTTGAACGAAAAACTTTTCTGTCTTGCATTATCTGAGAGCCAGAAAAAGTGCATATATTGGAGTGGCTAACCAGGAACAAAACTCAGGAGGAAAGGTCACTGTCCTGGTTCATGATTGCTGATATTAGTCACCAAAAGTTCAGAGCTAAGTTGGCCTGTCTTCATCTTCCCCATATCTCACTGCCCTCCAGAGTATCTGTGATCAAGGATTTTACCATTGGACTTGACGATCTTAGAGGTCTTTCCCAGCCTTCAAAATTCTTTGATTCTCTGTAAATATTCATGCAGATCGTGTCTGTGACAAAGGGGTTTTCTATGCATATTTTAGTCATTTGTTGTAATTTTACTAACTTCTGTGTGCTTGGTTTCTCTTTAGTGTTCAGAAATGTCCACATTGCAGACTTTACAGTGGACTCTGGCAGAAGGGAAGGCAGTGAAGGACTGTCTTTTTTTGTTGCTTGTTTTGCAGTTGGATGCTTATCAGAAAATAAATCAAAACAGCTATTTTTAAAATCAGGTTAAACAGACTAGTTTGCATATTTAAGACAGCAGCATAGTTAGCAAGGAAATGAGAAGTAGTTATATGGTTACTTAAGAGTTTTTGCATTTTGAAGTGATATCATCCACTCAGTATTGAGTAATCCTTGAGAAACTGAATTGAGGTACTAAGTAAACCTGTCACGTGCTATTTCTTCAGCATCAACTAACAAAATATTAGTGTCACAGTTTCTCCTGCTCTCTGCAGGTGCTTGTTTTATTGAATTATGTCCTATGATGATACTGTCATCTTTACAGAAAAAAGTCTTTGCTTTCCTTATCTGTCCAAGGTCAGTAAGAAGGAGAATGCTAGTTTGTGTCATGTGCATGCAAGTCAGGAATTAAATGTTAAAGAGAGGTTGAATAGACCCACAAATGTCTTAGGAGTTTAGATGCAGGTAGTTTGCCCTTGCTTTAGCTAGTGAGAGTGATTTGACAGCTGTACTTTGTAGTTTCTTCCTTCTGGAGCATGTGATCATGCTTTGATAGCAGCCCTTAATCTATTATTAATGTAGTCGTATGTAGATCAAAACTGAAGAACTTTGGTCATGTCAGAAAGTCATGGAAGTCTGTTTTTATATTATTTGAGGATGTATCTGAAGTGAAGGAAGTGAAGTGCCAGAGTACTGGCGTCAGGTATTTCATACCTCTGTCCCTCTATGTGAGCTGTAATCTGAAGCTCTGTAAGTGAATGTGTACATGTGCTCTGCACGATAAACCTCCTCAGGTTTTTGTCCCAATACCTAGTAAATAAGTGCCTCCTTGGAGTCTTTTCCATTTGTTGATTTTGAGCTTTGTTTGATTTTGGCTTTTTTATCAAGCTTTGAGGAAGAGACTGTGAGACTTTTTTTGGATGAAGCCTTACTAATATCTAGTTGCTAACATTTTGATGATAGTCTACGTACACTGTTGCTTCCAAGGAGGCCAGGGGATGGGCAACCTGGTGTGCCACAACCTTCCTAGAAAGAGTGTCCTGCAAGGAACAACTCTTCCAGAGGTGATGGCCAGCTTCCCTGAGCAACAAGTGATTTCAGCAAGTGTAGTGGTTTCTCAGCTACAAGTGATTCCAGCTCTTGTGATTCAGCTCTTTGTGAAATCACCCAAGGCCAACTCAGGGATAGAGAGACAGGAGCCTCGTATAGCAGTTCCCCAGAGGCAGCCTTTATTGTCCAGCAGTCCCTGTGAAGAGTGGCTAGGGACAAGGCTCCCACATCAGGGCTAGGGGGCAGAGGTTATATGGGGTAGGCAGGGGGTGGGGTAGAAACCAGCTAGCCAGCGGGGTACTGGGTGTTACCATATAGAAACAAGGCATGCTGGGGGTGGTTCACTTTGTCACCATGACCCAGAGGAAGGTTGCTTATCTCTGGGGAAGATCATCTTGCCCTCAGGCCTCTCTCTTCTCCAAGGGAGAGCAGAGGGCTCCTCTTCCAAGGGCTCCCAGCCCTCCACAGTACACCAGCTTTCAAAATTAAGGGGGCTGATGCAGTCCTGTCTTTTTCTCTAATAACATCATTATTACAGACTATTGTAGAAGTAATGCAGTATGGGTGATGTTCACGCTCTCATCCTGAAGCGGGCTTTTTGTGGGTTTAAGATGATGTAAAGAAGCTATAAAACTTCACTGCAGAAGAGCTCATGGCCTGCTATGACCTCATCTTCAAACAAGCTTTCCCCCTCCTTTTGCTTCAGCCAGTATCTCTTCATGATGGTCTTTAAAAAGTGAGCAGTGCAGCTCTTCACATGGCTGTCCTGTAATGCAACAAAACTTTCTGAGAAGAAAATTTGGAAGCTGGTGCTGGGGTGCCTCAGGGTGTTTCATTCTGCTGGTAACAAGTCTCAAGACAAGAGGCAATTACAGCTTCCCATCTTTACTATAGGAGACACCTGAAGCAGCATGGAGACACCAGATAGTAAGACATGAGAGAAATGACTGTGAAGTGGTAACAGCCAATTGGCCGTATCATCCCACTCACATCCTGATGTTTTCCTGGAAGACCAGTGCATCCTTGGCCACTAAGTCCTTCCTGCAGGAACTCCACCACAAGACAGATGGACACCACGTGTGCTGGTTTTTTGAGTATACTGGTTAATTTGGATCCCGAACCCTCTGGATTTTGGGATGATCTTTCTCAGTTTCACCTGAGAGCCAGGATGAAGTCTGGGCTGCTGGAACTAATGAGCAATCCTGGTTTCCTCAGTTTAGCCATAAGATGGGACACAGCTGTATGCTTCATCAAGGAACAAATGTGCCCCAAAAAGGAATAGCTAAGGAAATGTCCCAGGAGGCAAAACAGAGAATGAAAATATCTGTGTGACAGAGGTAGCACTTTCAGTAGAAGGAAAAGCATTGAAAGTCGTCATCTGACAATGCTTCAGCTGCTGACAAATTTCTCTTACAGCATAACATCCACATGTATCCATTCAACCAGAAAAATAATTAGCTGGTACCACATGGAATGTAATTTTTGGTGCTACAGCAGCAAAGGTATTTTGTGGGAAGAAAAGTAACTGTGATCCTTCTCCTCTTTGGATCCAATACCCACACAGCTTGTTACAACATTGTGCCAGACAGTCACCCTTCTAGTACTGCTGGAGATGGGTACAGCAGGAACATGAGACCTGTGACCTATTGTGGCTTGCTGTGATGATGTAACTTACTCTTTTTCCATATATGGCACAAAAAGCTTTGAAGAAGGAGGTCCACAGAAGCTTCAGGATGGCCCAGATTTGAAGTTGCAGCTCTTGGTGATTAAGTTCTGTAACATAATGCAACAAGACATTCTGTTATTAAATTCTGCCTTTGCAAATCTAAGAGAACAGGACAGTGTTACATTTCCTTCACCATCTATAAGCTCCGCTACAGTGGATATGATAGTGTCCTATCTTTTAATACTAGTACTAGAAAATTCCTACAGTAGCTAATTTACCAGTGAAATATAGACATTTAAACATGTCAGCTGCATTTTTTTTTCTTCTTATATGCTGCTTGGAGTTTATATACAGATGGCATTTTTATGCTTATATCTAATAGCTATTAAATTTTCCTATGCCTTATTTCTTTTGAATGTCTCTTTACCAAGCCAGTCAGCTTTTCATGTCTGAAGCTAAAAATAAATGTTTATAGAGAAATCAGAAGAGATTGAAATTATGGGTTGATTCACAAATAGAAAAAAGAAATTACACAGCTTTCATTAATTATTCCAAGAGTACTTTTGTTTGTGGGAGTGGTGCATTGAGCATCTGTTTTTTTCAATCCTGAAGAAAGTTAAGTAGCTCAAAACACGAGATTAGAGAGAAACAAGCCAAAATTGCACATTGCATTTAGTCATAGGAAATATCACTTCTTGTATTACACTGAAAGAGGGATTGCATATCCACAGCTGGAATTTTTGCTACCCTTTATTGTAGCAGCAGCAGCTGCCATTTTTCTATTCCATAGCATTAAACCAACCCATAATTTTGCAGCAAATTCTGCCAGAAATGTGCATGTGAATACTGATACTCTATACTAAACCAGGCCTCGAAATCTTTTTTCTTTCTTGACAACATGTAGAATGTTAAAGGAAATGGCATTTTCACATCGACATGGAAGAATAATGCTAAAAAACCGTAATCTTGTGGCATTTTCAGGTGTTAAGTGACTTTACAAGGAGCAAGAAGGATGAGTAGTTCCCAAGAAAATGACACTGCAGCCATAAGGAAAGGAAAGAGCGCTGTACTTTGGGCCTTTCAGTGGTCCTGGAGTTGAAGATAATGTTCATTTTCAGAAAATGCATTTTTCTTACCTTTACTTGGTTACATGTGATAACAAGGTTAAAAGTGTGATAGACAAATGAGCTTCCAGAAGTAGAGTTGATGTAGCAGTATAGAAGGCTGCATAGCAGTAACAAATTTCCGTGGAATATTTTAAAAAGAATGATGTTTCACAAAGAACATTAGAAGCTAAGCTAGAGGCAGCATTCTGTATCTTAGTCTGGTTTTCGCATAAAAAAATGAACATATCCCTCAGCCATCAGGTGCTCTTTTTTCATGTGTGTGTGGCTTGCACATAGTGCAGTTTATTTATTCAATGGTCAACCTTCATCCAAATATAAGAGCACTGACTCCAGGGACAGAGAATTCTTGACTATCTGTACTGTACCTCACTTGCCTTTTGCTCCATTCAGATAGATGCAGCACTATTTCAGGCATCTAATGATTACTCTCACATATGCAATTATGGCAAACAGATCTAAGATAAGCAAATCAGAACTGCAAATGAGCCTCACTTTCAGGCAACTCTTCGGTAGGTTACTTTTAGCAAAGAAACAGACCATCATTTTGAAGAGACCTGGTAAATTGCAGAAAAGCTAAATCCAGCCAGCGCAACTTATTAAGAAGAGCAGCCTACCATGTCAGTTCTGTAGTACCCGTTTGTTTCGACACAACTCTTTTTCTCTCAGTAACTGTCAGCAAGTTCATGTTCACCTGATATTTACTGGTAATACAGTTGGCAGTTAAAAGGCTGTTTCAAAAGTCAGGTGTCCGTATCTCATCTTTCAGCTAGACTTAGTCCTCAATCTTTGTCCTTTTTCTTAAACCCCTCACATTGGAGACATTCACAACACTTGGTGATACGGCAAAGCTGCAGTGTGTTTTCACAGAGATTATTTTTTCTGTTGCTTGGAAAACAGTTAATTATTTGAAGATCAGTTGTGTAAAGGTCAGTTGTGTAAATGGTATTTTCACATCAAATATGTTCATATTTTTTATGCCAGCCTAGTAGAAAGTGAATTTTTAATAATGGGGATGAGTGTCAACAGATGTACAGCAAAAAGAAGAGAACTCCAAGACAAATCAATTTATGATATTTCCTAAACTTACGTAATGCCACAGTTAACATCTGTCCTATTAGCAAGTAAGAAAGCAAAAAGTAGAATGCTTTCAGTCTGTTCTATTATGAACTACAAGGAAATAATATGATGGAAAAAATATACACGAACTACTTTATGAACAGGAGCACCTTGACTTGTCTAAAGTAGCAATGGTTATTTATTAGGCCTTGTTTCTTTGCTGTGATTGTAGCAGAGGAATTGTTTCTTGTCTACTCAGTCTGAAAATGGCATAGGCATTTGTTTGTAGTTAACAGAAAGATGATGATGAATTTCTTTTCTGAGTTTCTTTTTTCCCCCATGTGTGAGGTACCAGCTATGTACAAATCCCTACCATATATTCAGGCTTCTAGAGAGGAGCAGTGAAACTCATGATAAGCGTTTTTATAATTCTTTGTTTACTTGTAGCTGTTTCTTTGATAAGTTTGGGCTATTCTGGACATCAGAAGTATCAGTGGGTAAGCAGATACAGGCTTACAGAATAATTTAAGTTGGAAGGAACCTTGTGAGGACAGCTGGTCTGATGACACTTATCCCCACATCACATCACCATATGGAAATCATTGGGTCTGTTCTAGCAAAATGTCCTGTTATGTTCAGAAATGCATTTGATAGAGCAATCACAGGTGTTTGGAATCCAGCACAGTAAATCATTATGACAAAACATCGGAGCAGCTGTGATACGTATTTTGTAAGCAGAACATCCTAAGATATTTAGAAATAAAGTAGGAAATAACCTCAGCAACTTTTTGTCATTCAGAATGACCTTTCAAAAATTTTTTTGAAGCTTATCCCTCACAAACAGTACCTTTAACTTTTACCTTCTCTGTTTTGTTTATTGGATGATGAGGCTGTATCATCAGTTTAGAGCTGACTTTCATGGAGCTTTTTCACTAAACGAAATGTGCAAAATCTTATCAGTTGTGTTGCAATTATTCAGCAAGTCCTCTGTATGTGTTCAAGGAAGCTCTTGTGAAAGTTTGCTGGAAGGAACATCTTTGCATCCCCACAGTTCTGGACTGCATGTATCCTGAGTCTGAGGTCTCCTCATGAATGAACCATGCTGGCAATATGTAAGCTGATTTGAAGGAGCATGGACTGTGGGGCTCCAGACCCAGATCTTTCCATGTTTCCTTTCCATGAAACCAGGTCACGGAGAGTGAAAGGAATTAGGCAGATGCAATTCAGTATAGTTTCAAGATACGCACAAGAAGCCAGGACCCTAAAATTGTTTCCAAGTCTCCTGTTTCACTGGTAGTTGTTATCAGTTCTAGATGGAAGAGGATCATAGATACATCTAGGACTAAACTGGAGTAAGGATAAGACAAAATTTTCGTGCTCTACTTTGTGTCAGACTCTCTGACACAGGCAAATCTGTCTCACAGCTGGTTGGACTGCCTGAAAGTTTCTAGAAAACACTGAGCATGATTGTTCCCTATGCAGTAAGTCCCCATGCATCACAACTGGGATATGCATGCAAAGCAAGCAGTGTGTTTGTCATGTTCATTGTCAGATCTTTTGAATACTGTTGGGCAGATCTTGGGGCCTTTTGTAGCTGTGGGCCTGGAAACTGGTCAGGTGGGTTTGTGTTCAAAGGCAGGCTTTTCAGCTTTTCAGTGACCTGCTCCCAAAGCAGGTATGTTGTTCACAGAGGTTCTTTGATTCAAAAAATAGTGAAAAAAATGAGTGATAATCATTTTAGAGCAAGAAAGAGTTACTGTATCTTTGCATTGAGGTGTATTGAGAATATTATATCAAGATTATATCAAGTATGATCTAAGATCCCAGACTCATACATTCTGTTCCTTCTCAGCCTTTGATTTGATAGTTAACCATCTGTTCAATATTTCATTAATCCACAGTAAAGTTGGAAAGTAATAATAGGCAGTTACAGGCAATATTAGAAAACACGCGATTCAACCATGGCAGGCAGGATGTCATTATTGTTTGTTTAATTTAGAACATAATGACCATTTAAGTAGTACGGGTATATACTGGTATGCTTTCCTTCAGTGACTGACAACACACCATCATGTGTACATGGTAAATGTTAAATTCCATATGTCTTGAATAATTCCTTGTAGATAGATTCTCTCTTCTAATCATTGTAATCATAGACTTAATTTAAAATTGGGGGTAGAATTTTGAAGCAACCATTTGTGGCAACTGGAAGTAATATGATCACATTATTTCCTGTTGAGCCTGAAGGTGCTACTGGCCATTGCTCTGAAACCTTTGTTTTTATTTGAAGAAGAAAATTACACTCAGAGGTCCTCCAGGGCATACTTGACTCTGCGTTGGATGTTGATATGCTCATAAATGTGTAATCTACATTGTGATCTAGTAATACGTTAATGCCAAGTTCACAAGATTAATTGGGCCACATGCTGTCTTGTGGTTCTGCTAATACACTTTTGAGTAGCATCAGCATTTTCATGCCTTTAATTTGCAAATGACCCTTGCATGGCAATACATTACGTAAGCAGACATCTCACAAGATGTTTTCAGGGTCTATCATCCACACTCTTCTGCAGATTTCCTGCATCTTGACCTGCCTCTGCAGTTTGCCCCCAGTTGCTATAAACCTACTAAAGACCAACATTCACTGACCTTTAAAAACTGCCCTATTTAAAATAGAATACATAACTCAAGCAACTTTTAAAATAAATCCTCTATTAAGGGATATTTTTGACTGTCTCTTTAATTATACATATGAAAAATCATATTCCATTTTATATCTGAATCCCCAGACTTCATAACCCAGCACTTGATATTTTGTTCAACATTAAATTGCAGGATCTGGAAAAAATAGCTGCTTGCTCCTGCAGTTGGTGTAAAGAGGTGGGGAAAAAAAAAAGAAAATAATAAATTGAAAAACTAAGATACATTGTGTACATATTAACTTTATAAGATATGAACTGTGTAATTTTATTGGGGGAAAAAAGGCTTTATTGGAGAAAATGCATTTTATTTGTTAATTGGATTTTTTTTTTAAATCACAAAATCCAATTCAACATCATAAATTTATCCCAAAATACTTCAAGACAGACTTGAGGTTAAAAACTAATATACTTTAAACATAGGAGAACCTCATTAGAATGTTGCTATTAAAGACAAAATAAAACTGCAAAGGCCAGATTGATTCACTGGTACACTCCAACTGCTTTGTGATGCTTTGGAGATTCAAAGTAGCCATTAACTGGACTTAACTACCCAGTTAAGTCAATTTTATGTCAGTTTTCCACTGTGAAAGCAGAAAAATACATCTAAAATGTATTGATCCAACTGTTCTAAATGAGATATCTTAGAGGTAAAGCCTTTACAACCAGCCTGAGCTGAGATTATCTTTGTCCACTGCAAAGGCAGTGGACATACAATTCTGTTCTGTTTCTAATATTCTCTCCTTCTACTCCTGAGGAGTAATAAGGGAAAAAAATAGCCAGCTTAGTCGTGGACGGCCTAAATCATATCTTTGTATATATTCCAAATCAACTTTAGCCCTTTAATACAGGCACAAAACTCTGAAAGTAGGACCAAACACCAAAGCTTCAGCTCAGGAAGCACATTCTTGTGCTTCACTCTGTTCATTTACAGCTGGATTTAGTGTTGGGTTTCTGTTTTACGGTTTTACTAAATCACCAAACTCCCTTCACACACTGTCTTGGGCAGCAGAGGGTGGGTAACTCTCAGTAAAAGTGAGTGATGATTGTAAATACGCAATTCTCAGCCTTATGCACTTAATGAGGAGGGAAGTGGTTTTTTTTAATTAATAATACACAGATCATATTCTAGTATGATACAGTATGATCCATTCTAAGATTAGAGACTCTTCCTGACCTTTCAGGCAACGCATTTGTGAGATGCATAACATCTCCATTGATGTACTGGCATCAATTTCATGCTGAGTGGCTAAGTAGGGTAAACCATATAACATTTCGTAAGGGGAGCAACTTAGGTTGGATCTCGGTTGTGTCCGGACTCGGAGAAGAGCAAGAGGAAGGCACTTTACCCACGACCATTTGGTTTCAAGCATTAGTTTTGTTAGAGTGGTCTTAATGGTTTGGTTCATACATTCCACTCTCCCAGAACTTTGTGGATGCCACGGGGTGTGTAATTTCCAATTAATACCTAATTGTTGGACTAATTGTTGCAAAATTTGGGAGGTAAAATGGGTACCTCGATCTGAATCAATTCTGTGGACTATCCCATAACGAGGGATAATTTGCTCAAGGATCACCTTGCTTACTGTTTGAGCAGTGGCATTAACAGCTGGGACAGCTTCAACCCAGTGAGTAAGGTGATCAACAATTACTAATAAATACTTCCGTCTTTGTACAGGGGGCATTTCGGTAAAATCAGTTTGAATGCTTTGAAAAGGTCTGATGACTAATTCGATTCCCGCACTTGTGTTTTTCTTCATAACTTTTCTATTTACTTTTTGACAAATTGTACACCCAAGTGTAACTTGATTAGCTAATTCATAAATTCCTATGCATCCAAAAGTTCTGAGGAAGTGGTCCGCTAGAGCTTTTGAACCACAATGATTGCTCTGATGGATATTCCATAAAATTTCTCTAGTTAATTCTTTGTTTAGAATTTGACGACCATCTGGCAAGTGCCACTGGCCTTCAGAATCTTCTTCTCCTCCTCCAACTAGAATCAATTTTTGCTTTTCTTGGTCACTAAATATGGGTGTGGGTAAAGTGCTTTTTTGTAGAGTGCTTTTTAGTAAAGTGCTGTTGACGTTGTTTGGAAGTGCATTAACTTCCATCATTTTTGCTCTTTCTTCTGTAACAGCTGCTTCCTTTGCAGCTAGGTCTGCAAGCGCATTTCCCCTTGCTTCTCTGGTGGTTCCTGTCTGGTGTCCTGGAATATGCACCACAGAGATCACTTGAGGTAGTTCGAGCACTTCTAAAATTTTTTAAATCAGTTCCTTGTGCAGGATGTCTTTTCCCTTGGTGTTAAGGAATTCTCGCTCTGACCAAATTTTTCCGAAGGTGTGGACTACCCTGTATGCATATCTTGAGTCTATATAGATGGTTCCGATGCTTCTGGCTAGTCTGCGGAGGGCTCTTTCGAGGGCGTAGAGCTCACATACTCGAGCTGACCAGGTAGATGGTAATTTCCCTTTTTCTAAAACACACATTTGATGTCCATCTACTACAGAATAGCCAGAGCATCGTTTCCCATCTATGACTCGAGATGACCCATCAATAAAAAGGATTTCTCCCTCATTGAGGGGGCAGTCTACTAGATCTTCCTGGATCTTAGTTTGCAAATCAATGATGTCGAGGCATTTATGCTTGATGGTGTCTTCAGATGGGGTTCCATAAAGGAACTGAGCTGGATTTTGGTTGGAGCACTCAGGTGGTCTGTGTGCATGAGGATGGTCTCCTATTTTACCATCCTGGGGTCAGTTAGCCACTCAGATGCTTTTTGGCTTAAGATAGTCTTAATGGTATGTGGAGTATGTACAGTCAACTTACCCCCAGAGATGAGCTTTTGGGTCTCAGAAACCAGAGTGGCTGCTGCAGCGATAGATTGGATGCAGACTGGCCATCCTCTTGACACTAGGTCTAATAGTTCGGAGAGGAAAGCAACCGGCTTTCTGACTCCACCCCACTCTTGGGTCAAAACACCATAAGAAATTCCTTTCTCCACATTAACATACAGGTCAAATGGTTTTTCTAGTGAAGGAAGGCTTAAGACAGGTGCTTCGGCTAATTTGTCTTTTAGGTCTTTTAATTTTTGGTTGTCTGATTCTGTCCAATTAAGTGTTTCTTCTTCTGTTAATTTTTCGTACAGAAATTTGGCAGACTGGGAATATTGGTCAATCCACAGTCTGCAATATCCAAACAAGCCTAATAACTGTCTAATTTCCCTTTTGATTGTTGGAGGTGGTAAGTTTAGGATTCTTTCTATCTTTTTGGCACTCAGTTTCTTGGTGCCATGGCCAATTATGTGTCCTAAATACTTCACCTCTTGCTGGACAAATTGTAATTTGGCTTTTGAAACTCTTAAGCCGTTCCTTCCTAGAAAATTTAATAATTGAATTGTGCCCAATCTCACTGTGGATTCTTGCTCTCTGGAGAGCAGCAGTTCATCCACACACTGTGTTACCTGTATTCCTCCTGTTGGAGAAAAGGAACTTAACAGATCCTCTAGTGCTTGACCATAGAGTGTTGGTGCCTCAGTGTAACCTTGAGGAAGTCGAGTCCAGCGCAGCTACTGCCTCCTCCCAATGTCAGGATCTTCCCATGTAAAAGCAAAGATGTTCCTGCAGTGAGAATCTAGAGGACAAGACCAAAATGCATCCTTGAGATCAATAACAGAGAACCAGGTATGCGTTGGTGGTACCCAACTCAGAAGAGTGTAGGGATTTTGCACCAAGGGATACTTGGTTTGAACTCTTACTGATCTCTCACAGATCTTGTACAAGCCAATAAGATTTATCAGGTTTCTGAACAGCCAAAATTGGGGTGTTATATGGAGACTTGCAGAGTTCGAGGATTCTGTCCTCTATAAGGTCTGAAGTGATGGGCTTCAGTCCTTTTCTCTTATCCTTAGACAGTGGGTACTGCAGTACTCTCACTGCTTTACTGTCAGGGAGTAAGTCAATGGTCAGTGGGGTGATGTCCATTTTTCCTCGGTTTTTGGGTCTTGCCCAAACTATTGGGTCAATGTCCTGCTCATCTGTTAAAGAGAGAACAAATAGTTTAGTCCTCATCTGGCCCCCTTGGGGTACCACTCCGACTTTGAGGGGAAGCTGGAAGTCACAGCCCAATAAGTTGGTTCCTGCCTGAGGTAAAAATAATACATCACCTCTTTGGGTGTGTCTATTTCCGGTGATGGCCACATTTTTAATTAGAGGGACTGCAAAGGTCTCTCCTTTGGCTCAATAAATACTTAGAGTCTCTTTGGAAATAAAACATCCTTGGGCTTTTTCAGTGTCACAGGTCCTTTCAGCACCTGTGTCTACTAAAAACTCCATTAGTTGTTTCTGGGGACCAACTTCTAATTTTATCAAGGGCTCCTGAAGATGTTTTTGTTTCCCCAGATGTCCCCTGACATCTTCAGTTATTTAAAGCTTGGCCTTCCATCTGGAGGGCTCTTTGATCTCTTAATTTCTTAAAGCACTGACAGCGTCCATGGCCTTCTTTATGGCAATATGTGCAGGTTATTCTCCTGGGTCCTGTTGGGTTTGAGGTAGGTTGTTGTGAGGTAGGTTGTTGTGGGGGTCCCTCAAGGGATTTACCCTGAGAAGAGGAGCGATGGTCTATAGCCATCATAACTTTTGCTTTTGTTTCCATCCTCTCCTCATATCTTCTAACATAGACCTTTTGTGCTTCCTCCAGCAATTTGTCTAAACCTCTCTCTGGCCATTTCTCTAATTTTTCTAATTTTCTCCTGATGTCAGGCCAGGAGTGCAATACGAAATGGACTTTAAGCATTGTTTGTCCACCTTCGCTGTCTAAATCAATTTCTGAATATAATTGGATGTCGTTCCTCAATCAAGTCATCCAAGCTGTGGGTGACCCATCTTTCTCCTGTTCCCCACAAAAACCTTTTTTGATGTTGTTCACTCTGGGAACAGCCTCTTTAATTCCTTTAACAATTAATTTTCAATAATCTGTCATGTTCCTCCAATCCTCTTCTGAATTTGGGTTCCAGTTGGGATCTTCTAATGGTAATTTTCATTCTCCAACTGGGCCTTGATTAGTATTGTTTTCTCTATCCCAATTATTAACTCCTCTGGTCCTAATCATTTTTCTTTCTTCAATTGTAAATAATGATTGGAGGATGGATTGCATTTCCCTCCAAGTATAAATATTAGGACCGAGGAACTGGTCAAATTGTTTTGAGAGACCCACTGGGTCAGTCAGTAAATTTTTCATTTCTTTTTTAAATTCTCATACCTCTGATGATGCTAGAGGTACGATAACATATCCTATCCCTCCTTGAACACCTCCCATTGGCACCTCTCTAAGAGGTAAAACTTGAGACTTTTGGGGGGTGTCTAAGCAGGTGGAACATTCTGGGGTTGCAACAGATTTCTTCCTAGTGCAGAAGGCAGGTCCCTTTTGACTAGAAAGAACCTCACATTCAACCACTTTCTTTTGAGAATTGGAGGAAGTTGACACATCATAAGTTTTCTCAGTTTCTGTTTCGCTATCACTTTCTGAATCACTTCTGGTTGATTGGCTCGGTGGAAGAAGAACTCTCCTCTGTTCAATTTGAATTCTTTCTTGAGAGGGAGTTGCTGGAGGAAGGTGGTCTAAGGGATCCCACTTTGGTTGAATTAATTTTCTTTTTGATTTTTCTTTTGGTTCTTCAGAAATTGGTAGGATTTTGTTTGGTTCTTTTTCTTGTTTTTCCCAATACTTTAGCCAAATTTTTGCATATTCTAGTTCATCTGAATCTTTGGAGGCTCTGTAGTGTACAAATGAATAAAGTGCTTCACAGAGCCATGTCTCTGAGGACCCATATTTTGGCCACTTAAGCCCATCTTTTCTGATTTTTTGTTTTGGCCATTTGAGTGCACAATACTGTATCATCTGGTATTGATCCTCATCTTTGGTTAACGCGTTTTCTTCCCATCTGGTCAACATTTTCCCCAATGGGCTATCTGGGAAGATTTTGTATTTCTTGATCGGATTGTTTCTTTGCTATTTGATTGTCCCATCTTGTTGGTATGAGACAAGCAAGTAGTTCTTACAAAAAGACTTTCTAAATTAAATCAACCAAAGCAATGCAAATAACAATGTCTGATATCAATATAAACACTAAATTAAAGTTTAACAGGAGTGTATAATTAATATAACAACCTTATGAGGTAACTTTAAAGTGACAGGTCTGTGGGAGAGCTAAAAATGGATTAATAGATTTTTAAAACAAGAAAATTATAATGAAGGGAATAAGCACAACAACGAGATACAAAACTGGCACTTTTGTATTAAAACAAAGCAAGCAAATTACTAAGATGAACCACCAAGTAATTTGGTTTAAAGCAACAAATAAAATAAAGGTACTAGCAAATACTCCACAACAGTCTAACTAAAATGTAATCACACATAGAGCAAATTAAATTTTTTAATCAAGTCTTCACAAGAAGTAGTATAACAAGCAAAATAATTAATCAGAAAATCTTAAAAGCATGGGAACCACAACACCACGGTTGCCTTCGTGAAACATCAAAACAACTCAAAATGGCAGCCTGTGGGAATAAACTCAAAATGCCAGTCTTTCCACCCAAACTAAAAATGGCGGCCGTTCCGCCCAAACTCAAAATGGCAGTGTGTCTACCGATTCCAGAGCTGGTAAAACTAGGGATGCTAGACTTTTAAACTAAACCGGAACCGCACGCGTTCCTGAAAGGGGTAATGTCTCCCTACTAGAATTGCAGCCACCCTCAATCTCCTCCCCGCATCCCTAGGGAGTGATCCCTCGTGGTGTGCCTGTTCAATCACTCTTTCACTCACACAGGGGATGGCCGACCGCACACACACATACACACAAAGAGACTCCAATTGGGAGTTCCCTTAAATTTTTTTGGCCCTAAAAAGGGTAATTCCCTAACCAGACGCCCTTGAAGAAGGGCTCAGGCCTCACCAGGTCTCTGCAGTGGGGTGTCTCCTCTCTGCTTCTGTGATCCTTGTGGTGGTCTGGTAAATCCAAGGAAGGAAAAATGGCGAAAAAAATTGCAAAAAATCAAAAATAAAAAAAATTATCAAAATCACTGGATTTTACCCCAAAAAGGATCCCGGACGAGTCTCCAAAAGAGTTGTGAGGAATGAGACAACTCTTGGTTCTTATTTAAAATAATTAAGAACAATTTATTAAAAGAACAATCAGCAAAAAAAAATTGCAAATACAAAAAAATTAAAAAGCCAAAAAAAAAAAGGGTCTGCAGTGATTAGAGACCTTGTTGGCCGAGCCAGCTCTAAAGTCCTAAGGCAGAGACCTTACAATGCTGGGGTGATGTCAGCTAGCCCAAAGTCAGAATGGTTAAATTTCCCTTTGAAAGAGGTAGAGGCCTGTGCTCCCAGCACTGGGCTTCACCAGCAGCTCATCTGACGTGAAAATGGCACCTCTGATCTGGTGTCCAGCAGTTTTATAGAGTCTGGGTCCCGCCCATGACCGCCCACTGCCCAGCCTCCATGGTCCTGGATGATTGGTGGTGCCTTGAGGTGAGGGAATCTCAGTCTGCCAATGGCTCACTGTTGTCCAGGGGAAAAACGTCATCGGCTCCAAAGGCGGGAAAAGTCTTCATTAAAATTCCAGGTAGCCATGGTGCGGAGTTGCAGGCCGACAGCCAGGTTCTAAAAATAGCTCCCTGTCAGTTAGAAGGTCTCCTTTTTGGCAAAGCTTAAAACTCACTCAGAACTTAAAAAGGTTAAGAACACTTGGTAAGAGGTCTAAAACTGGGCTATAAGTAATTCAGAGAACTCTTAAAAACAGGGTAGTTAACTTGGACACATACAGGAATTAAGACATTGTGGGTTTTTACACTTTTTAGGGACTAAAGAGGGGAACAAACTTGTGGAACTTTATTAACAAGGGATTTTTAGCAAGGAATTATGTAAAACACTCTTTAATCAACTAATCAGGGGAATAACTTTGGAACTTAATAACTCTCAACTGGGTTGATGGGTAATTTGAATAAACAATAATTAAACAATTAACAATTAAAAGTTGAAACACTTAATATGCAAAGTCCAACACTCCATTTCATATATGACATGTACCACATTAAAGTATGTCCTTATGCAGCAAACTGAACTGAATTCAAACCTTAGGTGTGATCAGCACTGTTTAACTCATACCTTGTTTATGTCTGCCACTGTCTTTAGCACTCACATCTGTCTAAAGATCAGCCATGTTTCTGCTGAAATCTGTCACAGAGGGTTGTACTCACCAGCTTCTTACTACAATTCTTCTGTTTGGAATAAATCAGACAAGGCAAGTACAGGGTAACACAGGTAGCCAGCCCTTGCTTCGTGAAGCTACTCCACCTAACCAGGATGGGCAGCTGCATTTAACCCAAACACTCTTCATTTAGGTTCTACTTTCAATTTAATTCAGTTGCAAAAATTGTTGATGATGAGTGAAAGCTAAGTCACAAGCTAAAGGTGTAGCATATGTTATCTGTGTTCTACCTTCCACTTTTATTGACTTCTTATCAGTTACCTACTGTCAAGGTTTGGCCCATCTTGGGTGGTTTTCTCTTACTAATTTATGAAGAAAGTAACTTGTAATAGTGTAAAAACTTTGTTAAAATGCACCAAGTTTGCATGGTTACATAATAGCCAAATACTGGTCCCCCACTGGAATTCCGACAAATAAATATGCATTTATCCAGCATAAAAACTTTGCGTACAGAAAATTGTATCTTCCATCTCCATATGGGATACCTTACTTTGCCAAGTTTTATAAATCAGTAAAAAAAAGTGCACAATGTCATGCATGAAAATTTTGCTCCTGCTATTCTGATTATCACAGCACATAAATTTCTAAGAATGTAGGACCTTCAGACTAGAAGGCTCATCAAATCTAAATCTTACTTTCTCAGTAATAATGTCATAAAATAGCTTTCATAAATTTATATGTACTGGGAAGCTTCCTCTGCTTTGAAGTTTGGTCTGTACATTGACTACTTTGGTCCATTTTTGACTACTTCCAGCACATACACTTCATAGGAATTTTTTTTTCCTTATGGCAGCATTGACCTCTAATTTATGTGGTTCTCTTTATCTCCAAGCTACTAGTTGTCAAAGACATATAGTTCTTCCTAGCTATAGGTGGTCTTCATGAGTCTGTCATGTGTCATATCTGTATGTGAGAAACTCATTTCCTCACATGAGCTTTCCAAAACTTCTGCTCTGTTAAATAAGGTCTCTGTTCTAGATAACCCAGAACCCCTTTTTTGTATCTGATCCAGTTTGAGGGGGTTTTGGGGGGCTTTTTAAATCTGAAGAAGTCCAGATAAGCTATTGCCAGTCCCTTGTACACTGACAATCCTGGCATTAATACTTCTCTGTCTCTGGAAATGCCTGTCCTGTTACAGCCAAGAACTGAATTTCCTTATTTAAGGCTGCATCATATTGATGGTTTATAATAATCTAATGAGAAATAATATACCCAGGTCTTTCACTTCTTTGTTAAATGTGCTCTCAGCTGTTACCAGATATTTTTGATACTCGAACTAAGTGTGTAACTTGGTATTAAATTATAGGACTTTGAATAGGAAGGAAGGAAGGATTACTTTGAAATTGCATCTCAAGGCTGTGTTAAAATTTCTGCCTTTTCTGCTTTTCCTGGGACAAGTCAGACTTTCTGTGTCTCTCTGGAATAGAGCAGTGTGATATTTTACATCAGAGCACCAGCATTCAGCATACTCAGGCCCAGGGATGATTGAAACCACAAAATCAGCACAATTAGTATTCTTCAAAAATAATTTCTTTTAGCTGTGAATTAAGGTTATTACTGTAAGGTTCAATTATTACTTAACTCACCAAGCAAATCGTCAAAGATGTGAGTATAATCATTTGAACCATACAACATAATCTCTGTTCTGCATGCATGATTTATCTTTCTTATGTTGTTTCTTCCCGGTCTTCATGCTGAAAAGGGTTTCTTGAACAAAGACTATGTTTATATCTTACAATCATGGTTAACATGGGGATAAATGCTTGTAGGAAGAATGACTGCCATGAATAAAGGTATGGAAATCACCATATAAATAAAAAAATAAAGTAAAATAAAGAAAATAAATTAAAAATGGAAATTACCCCTGCATGATGGAAGCAAAACTCAAAGTTTTTGATGCCCCAAGCTGGAGGAAGCAAATGATGCACCTTCTCAATATGCAAAAGAAGTGTCAGATGAAACAACAAGTCCACTAGTAGAAGCTTTTAATAGAGTTACTGAGTCAGAATGGTTGTGTATGACTGGAAAATATTGAATGTAGTCTCTGTTCTCAGGAAAAAGAAACCATGGGCAACTGTTGTCTTAGATACTCCTACTTTTAGTCAAGACTTCAGAACGGTTTTTAATAAAATAATTTGGAAAAGAGATTAAAGGTAAATAATACGAAAGTAGATTTACCAAGGTAGGTCATGCTAAATTAATAGGATATTTTTGTGTAATAATATAAATTATCTTCTATGCAGCAGGAATGTAATTGGTCAACCTATCTGGTATTCAGTAAGACAGCAGGTGCAGTACCATTTGGATGTGTATTACTTTAACTAGGCAGGATGGCAATTATTACAGAAATGGAAGCACACAAAGTGATCAAAGGAGAGATGGCAATGCTTGGTTATATTAGTGGCAAAACCCCTTTTTTGACATAGGAGCTTCTTAAGTGTCACTCTAAAAGACTGATCTGCCATTTTTCATCATGTCACAAAAAACCCCAGAAGTGTGCCAATGAAGTTTACTGATGGGTAGCAAGCATTGTAAATATGCTGGAGGACATGGAAATGAGGATGAACTGGGGACAAAAGTACTGGAGAGAGGATGGTGGAGTTTAATAGTAGAAAGTAGGCAGTCTTACAGAGAATGCCTTTTAGTACGCATAGTATGCGTATTAATTGCTATCTAGCAGCCCAAGAGGTGGCATGGCATGCTGGTTGGCAGTGTTGTTCTTTGATCCGTGGGTTCTTAGAGGTTATAATCACTGTTCCTGTAGTCCTGGGTCTTCACTCAGACATGAAGGTTTCACAGTGATGAGGAGAATAAGGCATAACTGGTTCATTGAAGCAAGTTGCACTGATTCCATCTTTGTTAATTTAGCTGACATGCAGTCTTCCTCCAGATAGTGTCTTCTGTTTCTCCTGGCTGTACATACAGTCTTGTGCTAATCTAAAGCTAAGTTAAAGGTAGATATTTTGACAGCAGAAAATAATCGTGGATCTTTGAGTGCTTTGCAGTATTTAGATTACTCCTTTGAACTGCTTGGAATCATTACAACACAATGCAAACAAGAAGAGAATAAATCCCTGAGTGGTACAGTATATGTGTACTGAGAACATGTTGTGTGATCAAAATATCTTTGCATTAAAACAGCAGAGGTTTTTGCTAGCATTTTTGATGTGATAAATAAGCAACTAATTAAATATTTCAGATTATGTAGAGCATACCTTTAATAGCTGAAAGGCAGTTCTCCAATGTTTAGCTCCTTGCAGACTGTTCAAAATTATGCTTTCAAAACCAACCTTCATTATATACATAGGAGTGATTTATTGTTTCTTGGCTTATGTCTGTGTATTTGTTCGTAAACATACTGTCATGAAAATGGCAGAAAAAAGACACAGAGGAATTCTAGTAGCTGGTATTGAAGTTGAAAGTGTCCTCCTTAGATTATTTTGCAACCATCTCCTTAGAGTAGAGGCACTCTTCCAAGACAGAAGAAAAGAGGGGGAAAAAAGACTTGAAAAATCTTCAAACAGTCTCTCTACTTAATTAAACTGCCATTGCTATTTTCATAGAATAGAACACAGACAAATGCTATCACTGTATTGTGAATGCTAAAAGAGACAATAGTGAACTCATTTCTGTTGCTCTAGTGTCAGTTAATATTTATTGTAGATCCACAGATTACAGTCTTAATCCCTTTTTTCCTGCCCCTCAGGGGTGTGTGTGTGTATAATTGTTGTCGTTAGTACCCACTTCCTCCTTTTCTTCCCCCAGGTTTATCAATAGCTCTCTACCTAAATGTGACATTTTTTCATTGGTAGTCACTCACTACACTTCGGGATATATTTTATCCCTTCTTTGTGTGTGCTGAATAGCATGGTAGGGTGAATTGAATCTTGACATTTTGGAGTGAAATAGGCTTGTTTCCTTTTCAAATCCCTGAAGTTGTTTAGTGAAATGCTGCAGTCTAGGCTTTCTTCTATTGATATATAAATAGAAAGAAGATTAGTTTTGAAAGCACAATGGCTGCTTACAGACTACAAACGGTGCAAAAAAGGGACGAGCATACCTTGATGTCAGTAACAGTTTTCTGGGGTGGGAGTTGTGTGGAGGAGGGGAGAAAGGAGGAAGGGGAAGATTCAGAGATGAAAGGAGATGGCTCTCAGCCTGGTATCTGCATCAGTGAAGTGTGCTGAATGGAAGGTGTTGTAAGAAAGGTCAGTCTTTGCAGTTCATTTAAAACTTACCTGAAGTTGTATTTGCATCTGATTCAGAAGAGTGATTGGATTGGAAGTACCATATCTATATATCATCTTCAGCCTATTATTCCATGTATGCTGATTTATTCTTTTCAACTTTCTTTCATCCTAAGTTACTTTTATTCCTTTGAATTCCCTTAGTTCTTTGTGATCTGTGATGCTCAGGTCTAGTAATGGAGATAGCTACAGTATTCAAAAAGATTATCAGAAAACTTCAAAAGATATCTAATTTCTGAGGTTGCTTGTACCTGTACTGCTTGTAACTTTACTGCTGCTTTTATGGAGTGGTTTCTCTGCTGTTATTGACCCAAATACTGCCAAGTTAAATACTTCAGAGTTTATTGAATTTCCCTGTCAATTAGATAGGTATTCTAGCCGAAAGAGCAAAATCATAGAATTGTAAAATGGTTTGGGTTGGAAGGGACCTTAAAAATCATCTTATTCTAGCCCTGTTGCCATGGGCAGGACATTTCCTACTAGACCAGGTTGTTCAAAGCCCAATTCAGCCTGACCTTGAATGCTTCCAGGGATAGGGCACCCACAGCTTCTCTGGGCAACATATTTCAGTGCTTCACCACCCTTATAGTGAAGAATTTCTTCCTAACACCTAATCTATACCCATCTTCTATAATTTTCCTATCACTACATGCCCCAGCTCTCTGTATTCCCTTTAGGTACTGGAAGGCTGCAATAAGGTCTTCCTGGAGCCCTCTCTTCTCGAGGCTAAACAACCCTAGCTCTCTCAGCCTGTCTTCTTAGGACAGGTGTTCCAGCCCTCTCATAATCTTTGTGGCCCTCTTCTGGATTCACTTTACAGGTCCTTCTTACACTGGGGACCTAAGAGCTGGGGACCCCAGAATGATGCTCTCTCTGATGGGTTATGGGACTTCAAGTCTCATGACTCGCCCAGTGGAATGTAGTGATTGTTCTCAAATGCTGAGAGTGTTGCTGCAGTCACAGAACTGAGATACAGCATCCATTAAAGACTGAAATCTGGCAAGGGCCTTAAATGCCAAGCCATCACAGTTGTACTCATTTGTCAAGGAAATATATTTTGGTGCTATCTGAAACAGGCAAAATTAAATTTTTCAGCACAACAGTTCTATACTGTTCAATTAGCTTTATCTACCTAATGGTTCATCCATCACAGACATACAAACATTCCCACAGTGTATACACAGCCTGAACACAGCATGCACAAGTAGGACTTTACTGGCAAGAGCTTCTTGCAAATTTTCCAGTTTTCAACTAGCTGCCAAGCATCTTAGAAAACTGCAGAATCCCAGGAACTTTAGAAACACCTAGAGATAAAAGAGAAATGTGTTTACACTAGAAGAGGCCTCTGATGAGAAACTTTATCTGTGTCACTCTCTACTGCAAATCTGTGGCCAATCCAATCAGCAGAGCTTCGATTCGCACCCTTTTTGGGATAAAGCAGTGAACTGATACACAGTACAATTCCAATTTCACAGCAAATCAAGAAGATTTTTTTGTTTATATTTGTACTGACACAATTCACCCCTGAAAGTGTTAAAATAATACCATGGCTGTGATTGTGCCGTTCTTTGAGGATATAACCAGTTAAATCATAGTTCCAAAATGCGTGAACAATAAGTAAGTGCTTTTGACTTACCTAATGCAGTGACAGATGCCTAAATCAGCCTTTCTGAAATGTAAAACACTTCCTTCAGAGCTTTCTGTGCGTTTCTCACCAAGGCTTTGGGTTTGTAAATCACATGTTCTAAAAGGAATATGAGAGAGTGTGTGGAAAATTTTGTTCGATTCCTAAAAGCGCTTCAAAGAATTGATAAATGGGATAAATGAATAATTTAGTATTGTAAGAAAAGTTCAAGAACCTATAGCTATTACAACACCAAATTTTCTCATAAAGGATTTGAGGTACAGACTCTTGAGATGTGTCGAGCATTTACACACATAGCTCTCATTCACATGGTTACCAATGCAAGATTTTCACTCATTATCCCCAAATGTCAATGGCAGAGCAGATTCAAAAAATTTTAATAGACTTTTGTGAAGGAAAAAAACAATTTACAATTCAGTAATGTCCTAGAGCACATTTAAGTTTATGGAATGAATTAGTTCACTGGGAAAGGTTTTAAAAAGAAGTCATAAGCATCATCAAATTAAACATATAATGGTAAAGTCACTTAACTCTCTATTTGCATATAATGTGAGTTCATGGTTGGAAAAGGTTGTTTAAAAGGTTATATAACAGAAATATAGAAAGCCTTGCTATAATTTATTGCCCTGTACCATTAGTCTGGTAATGCAGAAAGATGCATGTACACTGATCTGTATTATACATATATATGAAAATAATTTCACAGATCAGGAAAAAAAAAGACATTTTTAGCTGTGATCTAGACTGCCAAAAATATCTCTGTTTATTCAGTTAGCTTTCATATTTAATTGCCTACCTAGTCATCTGTGGACATAATGTTGGCATACTCTGTATATAATATGATAGAGTCTCATTTTAGGTGTGTAATGAACTTCAGTTTCCTAAGTGGAGCTTATATTAGGTGACATTTTCCATGTTGAGAAAATTGCATTTCTTTGAGAAGAGGCTTTATGGCAAAAGATTAGAAATCTAAGCTAGTTCTGTCAGTTTTAGCAAAACATTTGCAATGGCTCACAGTTAGAAAGTAAGCTGAATGTTTTGATGGTAGATTCCCCCAGACTAGGCTGAAAAGATATTATCAGTAAGAATTCTATAATTTCTTGAACTCCTGTGAATTCTGTCGATTATACCTCAAAAGACTGGCACAGGAAGAGTCAAGAGCTCCTTGAATGAAATAAGAAAATAAGGAAAGAAGACATGCTTTTGTTGTGCTGTTTAAATTAGCAAAAAAAAAAAAAAACAACATAATTTTGTGTTAATTAGAATCCACCAGACTGTTTTTCATAAATTTCATCTCAGCATTTAGAATGGAAATGTTGAAACAAATTTTAGACATCATTCAAAGATAGGAGCATTTCAAGCAGAAGCTTCAAACTGAATGTTTTATTCACAGTTGTCTTTGTCTCTTCTGAAGACCATTCTCACAGAAGTTAAAGGTCTCTTGATTAGAGTGTGTCACTTAGAAGAGCATGAAAATGCCAGGGATTTAATTACTGCTGTTCTGTTGCTACAGCAATTGTACATTTAATTTCTCTTTTAAAAGTAGGGCAAGGGGGAAAAAACAAGTAAGTGCATGCAATGTGGGTTTTTCTTCTCTTCTTCTCATGAAGCTACAGAAAGGTCCTGACTGAGTAAGACAATCTGTGTTGGTTTCTCCAGCTTGTTGTAGTGTGATCAGAGGGAGAAAGTTTACGGAGAGGGAGGGCCACGCAAAGCCCAGGTAAAATAATTGCAGTGATTTTTGTGATGCGCAGAGCAAACCTCGCCACATGAACCCAAAGACTGTGGTAAGAACATTGGTAGTTTTCGTATTTGAAGTCTGCTAGGCTGACCCTAGGGGCTGATTCAAAAGACAAACAAAAGCAGCCCTGAATAGTTTACAAAAAACCATGTTATCTCTACCTGTACCACAGATATAAACCAGATTTTACAAGACCCTGACACTTAGGGACTTCACTTTTGACAGATGTAAGAAAGCTGAGAGCATTCCCCATACGCTTTCCAAATGAAGGTCAGCCATTTTCCCCTGTCTATGGAAAATTTGGTGCCCTGAGGATGGAATTGATTTTATGTCATTCTAGACACTCCCGAGGGAAGAAGTCCCTCCCTCTTCTTACTATGGTAATGCTGAGCCAGTGGAACACACTAATTACATGTGAGGGCTACCAATGTGCACTTGTGCCTCCTTGATTTTTCTTGAAGGCCATCTTGTCTTTCCATTTACCTGGAAGAGGAAAAGTTAACAGCATCAAGTCAAGCATTGCTACTTAGAATTTGGAAATAAATAAATTCTCCTGTCATGCAAGTTTCTGTCTTAATTTGCTCTTGTAAAATCCATCCCTTGTTGTTAGACCAGTTCAGAAACACAAAAGGCTTTCAGGTGGCTTTTCAAGAGTCTGTGTTGCAATCAATCTCATAACAAAGTGGAAGAACTCAATTTAGAATAAAATAGTGAAAGAATTCAACCTAGAAGGGCTAAATGAGCATCCAAGTAGATCCAGTAAACTGTTCATCATTTGATCAGTCTTCATCCAAAAGAGAATAATGAAGGGGGAGAGAAATTTTGTAGTCGGGCACATAATAAGGTACATGAGCAGGAACTGAAACACTGGGCATTGGCTATTAGAGGAAAAACTTAAAAATAGGAACAGTAAAAGTAAACTAATTAATTAATAGTAAATTGTACCAGTAATTTTTATTCTTCATAAGTCAGCTAACATGAGCATAAAGGAAACAGTTTTTAAATTACGTTGCATTTAAAATAGAAGGGAAAGCTTTAATATAATGCACAATTATACGGATTGCCACCAGGTGCTGCTTGAGCTAAGATTACAGTAAGACTCAAAGGTAAACTGGACATCTTTGTGGACTTGTAGAATATGCAAAGGTATAACTGTTAAAATTCAGGTGTAAGTACTGTTTAAAAAAGGAAGGCATGTAAAACTTGATGTTTCAGAATCTAGAACAATCTCTTGCTGATAGGGGATTGGAAACAGGTTTTTTCCACATCTGCATTTCATGGTATCTCTTACACTTTCCTTAAAACATCCAGAAGTTTATGGAAACAGGATAGAAGACCTGTTGGGCTCAGGTCTAATCCAACATGGCAATTCTTACATTATGATTAATGAGGTTCCCTTTATCAACAGCTGTGATTCTGACCTTTGTGGCTCTGCTGCTTATCTCCTGATTTATACATCTTCATAACCTGCATCTCATTTAGAATTAAATAAAAATCTAAATAACTTCCATGCAATTACTATAGCCTTTTCAAATATTTGCTCATTCAAACAATTTATTCACAGAATCTCAGATAGTACAACAGCAGCACTCTTCTAAAGTATAGCACTACTGTTAGATTGGTTTTTTACATGCAGGCATTCATTATGGCATGTAGGAGAGAAATAATATGCTGACACTAACCTCTCTGAAACTTACTTTGGAGACCCAGTGTTAGAAATGTGCATCTCTCTTATTTAGTATGGTGACATGGTCAGATATATTCAGAGATTTCTTTCCTGGCTTGTAATGTTAGTGTGATTCAGGACATGTTAGCTTGATGTGTTATAAAATGAGCCAGTTTATCTTGAGTTTAGCCTGTGATCAGTGGGGAGAGTGCTTTTCCTTTGGGAGCTGAATGCAAAATAACTGAAGCAGATTGAAGTTGGCAGTAACTAATGAAGTCTTGTGAAGGAGTCAGGAGTCAGTGGGTTACTACATAGGATGGATTGAGAAGACAGTAACAGCAGTCTCTTTGTTGAGTTTATGCTGTCCTTTTTTTTTTTTTTTTTGCAAATCAGTGCTTCTGTGAAGAAAATCTCCTCAAAAAAAATTAAAAATTCCTGATGTATGTCTCTGAAACACAGACATCCGCACACACATTTGTTACAGTGGAGATAATTCCAGGCTTCCATGTTTAATGAGCCAGCATGGTTGCCTAAAGGTGTTCTACATGTTAATAATTTTAATCAGTCACACAGAATTTATGGAGCTAGAATTTCAATTGAAATTAGCATGAGTTAAAACCTCAGTCATTTATTTCTCTGAGAGCTCCCCCTACTTTGCCAGTCTGGATAATGTGCCCTGTTGTCACAGAATCTGGCACAATAAATCAGTTGTTTCTCAGGCACCACTGAGCAGCCTGGTATGGGACTTGCACACAGAGCATAACTACTGGGAACAGAGAGCACTGCAGTTGGGTTTGCATTTGCTATACGTGTAAAATCCGTGGGCATGGGACAAAAGCTGAAGGAGCATAAGGAGGAGGAGTATGCCAGCCTGGCCGTGAAGGTACTGGGAAAGGGGCAGAGACAATGCCAGCCAAGCCCCTGCCTCCTGCCTGGCAGCTGACCCCAGGTCAGCAATCACTGCAAACTGCTTCTGCCTTAAGCCCGTGATTAAATGACTTGAATGACTGCCTAACCTCAACTGTGTACAAAGCAGGGTGAAGGAGGTCAGGCAGGAGGGAGGGAAGCACGCCCTCTTTATGCAATCTTTGGGGAATTTAGCTGGGCTTTGTGCTACGGGTAGCACTGCAAACTTACAGCCCACACCACAGTTATTGGAAATTTTTCAGCAATGCTACAGCAATTCAGAAAAATGCTGTGGCGTTACACTATTTTTGTTCTTGAAATACTTGTTGAAGCCTTTTGTTAAGCAAAGTCTTTAAGAGTTTTCTTTTTTTAGGCTTTGTCTTTTTTAGGCTCACAATACTTTGGGGATTTTGACTGAAACATCGTGAGACAAACTGATTCAAGCTCTCTGCAGTCTAACTGTCCCAGCCTGTGTGCACAGAGTGCAACAAGATTTGTGTTTTCCACCTCATTAAACTGACAGCAGAAATTAGTTTGTGGTATTAAAGACTAAAAAGTTAAATTACAGCTACACATGTCCTTTATGCAATGGTGTGTGTGAAAGATGTTTGATTTTAATGTTTTCTATAATGGAGAATTTAAATTGCAGTGTTTGTCAAATCTCTAATCTTTGTTTCAGAGTGGAATATTAATTATGCTTTTAACTATAAGAGGTAAATAAAATGAGCATCTACTGCCTGCCTAAGGGTAAATTGCAGATTACTGACAACGTGACATGGCGTACTAAATGTCAGTTTTGTCAAACAAATTTAGAGGAACAGTTAAACTATTAGCTTCCTGTTGTTACAGGGGGTTTTTTTTGCAATGAATGACTGTTCCTAGCAGCAGGGGCACTGTACCATATGGAACACTAACAGAGCTAAATCGAATAAGCGAGATGAATGAGGAGATAGCGCTACAGACGCACTCAATTAATTTATAACTGTCTATTAACTTCTGTTGGTGGTTTTGAATAAACAATAGATTAACCATTACACCCCTTCTCTTTCTTTATGAAACCAGTAGAAAGACAGTGTGGGGAGGGCACACAGTGAAGAAGAAACTGAGCAGTTTCTTTATTTTTACCTCCTGATTCTTAGTAACTCAACTTGTGTGGTATTGGCAGTACCTGCAAGTAACAAATGCATTAGATCCAAGAAGCAAATAAAAATATTTCAGATGTGGTTATGCATGCAAAATAGTTCTTCAAATTACCAATTCTTCAAATTACTCTGCCTGATTTTTTTTTTAGGAGCTGTTTTAGTAACAGAGAAGCACTAGTATGGCATGTAAACCTAAGCCAGTCATTGCAATTTATTTGGCAGTTAAAGTGTTGTGATCAGTGCAGAAATAAAATATTGTGAATGTGTCTGCCAATCTGTGTGTGCCCCAAACTACTTTTAGGTCTGAGCTACGTGAAGCAGGTAAGATGCATTAATGTGCCCCTGACTAGGAAAATTTAAAACATTTGATTTTGTGTACCAGATTATGTCCTGCTAGAGTAATTAGAGTCAGATTATTTCCTTCTAGTTTAAATCCTAATTAAATAAACATAATATAATATATTACTATCCCTGGCTTCCATTTTAAGGTATTGGAGAGAGATGAGAACCTCCTTAGTAAAAAATACCTAAAGACCACTCAAGCTATTTCATGTCACACTTTCACATTGGGTGTTCAAAGAGCTAACTCATGAAGATCTTACCACTGCTGAACCTGAAATCCAAAATACCAGGCAGGAAAAGTGGGCAAGGTTAAGTTAAGAGAGGGGCACTAGAGGGGATAAAATAATAAATACAGCAAGACATGATTAGCTCCCACTCTGTCAGTGAGAGTGATCAATAACTGCCATAAGCCTTGTCATCATGTGATTGCTTAAAGCCAGAGTACTTTTAGACATAAGCCTGAATCGAGTTTAAGTTGCAAACTTCTCTTAAAATTCTTACCCAAGTTGAAAATCTGTAAGTTTGTTTTGAATTATTGTCCCAGTGCAGTGCTGAGGGACACTGCCCATCTGTTGGATCATCTTAAAAGAGGAATTCACAGATACTTGGAGACACTTAAAATTTCATCCTATTTTTAGCCTTCTTGCTGTTAGCAATTAGTGCTACTTAGTTCATTATACCAATAGGAGAGGTAGCTGGGAGATGTTCAGGAGCAGGTGCTGTGGGCTCAGAGGAGATCTGGGAACACAGTACTTAGGGAACACAAGACATGAATTCATAGAAAGCTTGAATCCATTAGATATACTGCGCATAAACAGAGTTGTTTGAAAATGGAAAGCTTCCATTTCCTGGACCAACCCTCTATTTAGGTAATAATATTCATCCTGGGGAAATCCTTTCAACTGTCAGCTGAATGCAATGGTCTTCTCCATCTTCTGTGGAAAGACTGACACTGCTGTCAGCCTGCTGCTAACTTCTTCCAAGATCCGTATTACTGATGAGTGAAGTGGTTCTTGTCTGTCCCATTACCGTACATATGGGGTGATGTAAGTTTTAATTAGCAAAACTCCATGAAATATTTAAAACTCTTCAGGTGAAAGGAGTGATATTACTAAAGTGGAAAAATAGCATGAGAGTCTTACATTGTGTAGGAACACGAACTTCTTAGATCCTAGTGGAAAAAAATAAGTTAAAGAATTGGCAGTGACATTCTCAGGCTGGGACTGAAGAGGGGCAATAAGTTGTCCTTGTCAGATTCAAGCCACAATATTAATACGTTCCTATCTGTAGGCTTTTTGACATGTAAAATATAATGTTCCAAGTTATGCAAACATTTCTGTCTGCTTCTGACAGAGTAAGCCTTTTTTTTTTTTTTTCAGTTTTAGCTGCACAGGGCAATAATTCCTACACTTCACCTAATTTCTGAAATCAGCTGTTGTGGTAGAGGAAATACTGCTTCACTGCCATTTAAAATTCTACCCAAACTTATGTCCAAGTGTCTGATCCAGGTGTTCATGTATCTCCTTCAGCCTGCATTTCTAAGTCTGTGGGAAAACTCTTGTTAATCTAGCTTCTTGTTACCATAACTTCTCATCTAAATTCAGCTAGAGTCTCCTCACCTGTAATTCACCTATGCCAAAATACTACTGCAATGCCACTGCCCACTCTTACTTAGTTACTGTTATTTATAATGTTGCAGTGTTTTAAAGGAAGGCACTGTTTAAATAGTGAACATGTGTCCCTAATGAATCGCACAGATGTCCACTCATCTGTTTTCAAGTTACTTACTTACTTGCTGTTGAAGAAACTGTCACAGTACTACTTTTTATCCAGTATTTGTAAGCTTAAAGATTACTAATGACTGTTAAAAATTACCCCCTAATGGAGAGTAATGTCATTCCATGCAGTGACTTGCATGAAACCACATTACCCTCAGTCAGGGGGTAATTTTTAGTTACTATAATGCTCTCACAAGTACCCATGGTGCAGCACTGAGGTCATCTTTTTTCCATTACTTAGTTTACTAAGTGACTGAGTTTAATGGATGTACAAGAGATCCTACTTTTGCATTTGGTCTCACACAAGTAAAAAGTTAGCAAGTGGAAGCCTGTTAACCTCTTGGAAGAGCACTCATTTCTCCAAGGACAGGAGTGGAATGCGCTGTTCTGAGTTCCTTCTCCACTTAACTGTCCACTGAAGTCAGCTTTAAGGAGTCTTGTAATTTCCTTTGAAAGACTCCTTTTTAACAAGTTGTCTAGATAGACTATGAAATGTCAATCTAGTCAAAACGTTTGTTTGACATCTGATCCTAAGGTACTTTTAATTTGAATCACACAGTATGTTAAAGAGAAATTGCTGTGATCTAGTCTATGAATATGGTATACTTGCCATTGTGCATTCATATTTCTTTAGGTTTGGAAAACAGTCATAACACTACAGATATTTTCAGGTACTTTTGTAATGTTGCATAGCCATATATTCTATTATGTCTTACTTATACCATTTTATTACAAAATATACCAACATTTGTGCCAAAACATGAAAAGAACCTGTTCCACAGTAAATGCTATACTATTTTAGAAGCATTCCTGTTCACTGCTTTTTTTTTTCTTTAATGCAAAAAAAGATTTGGCAGATTCTCTAGGAGGGTAAAATTTCCACATATTCCCAAACGTTACTGACTGGTAGTATTGCCTTGCAATTTAATCTCCTGCTAACTTCTCTCTCTCTCTCTCTCTCTTTCTCTCTCTCTCTCTCTAATTTCTGCTAATGGGGCTCCTACCCAGACCTGTCTTTTGACCTAACCTACAGTTTATTACAGGCCCTAAATTACTCCCTTTCAAGTACCCTCTCCCAAACCATGAAGAGCTTTAACAGAGAATTCTGTGCTATATTATTCAATAAAATCACAGAAAGGATATTATTAACCATTACATTCTTCGGGGGTGCAGAATCATTTTGATGGAACTCTTTTAAGTTTTGTTAAGGAGGTATGCTTTCTTAACAAATTATGGTGTGGTTTTTTTGTTGGGGTTTTTAATAAAGAGCAAGCAGTTTGCTTTGCAGCTGTCACAGTTTGCATCCTTTCTCTGTAGATGATGAGTTGGAGAGTTAGTTTTAGCACTAACACAGCTTAGCAACTTCACCACTGCTATGCAAAGGAATAGTTTGTTATTTTCAACACAAAAGCCTGTTAGTTCTGTTTTTGGCCTCATGGCCACTTCCCTTCAGACAGGTCTGTGTATCTGTAAATCTCAGTGTACTTACTGTATTACATCACTACTATAAACGGTAATACTTCAATACATTTGAAGTACTGGACTGTGTTGTAAAAGCAGCAGCTATCATTAGTCTTAAAATTGCAAATTCTAACTGACTGATGTTTTTAATGATATAGTAGTATTTTAGTTGTTTGAGGTTGTTGCCTTTCAAAGAACAGCACAGTGCCTAGCAGCTCGTATTTTTACATATTGTATTTTTGTGATGGATGGGGATCAGGGGAAGGGCTATGACTATTTATTGCTTTGACTCTGTTTGCTCAAAGGAACTTTACCATGCAAGCTCTATTTAGAAGTTACAGATTTTTCCAAGGATAAAAGATGTTGTTCTGTCTTTAAAAGTGTATGTTCACAGAATTTAGAATTAGATTTGAGTACAAGTACAAGGCATTCATTTTTTCTTTGTGTTTCTGTGACAGAGGTATAAAGGTAGTGCGGTTCCATGCAAAATTTGATTCCTCAGTCTTTGGATTATCATTCTGCTTGTGGGTGGCAAAGCTCTGAGTGAAAATCCTATATTATAGGCAATCATTAATTAAAATTCTTTTCAAATGTTAAAGTTATTGTGGCTGTAAAACTGATTGTATTTTCCAGATGAAATTGTATTAGAAAGATTTAGAGAAGCTTTCCTTGACACCTTTCTTACATCTTTTAATTAAGAAAGCCTTTGGTGTTAATAGGTTCAAGTTTGCCAGAATTAGAAATGAAGGTATCTAAATATTTGAAATGTTCTTACGTAAAGCCACTGTGGTATGCAGCTGTATCAGCTGCCCTTTCCACCATGCTATAAAGAGCCCATAAAGTGGATTAATCAGCCTTCCTTGCCATACAGGCCTCACATTAAAATCTTCCTTATGAGCCATTGAAAGCACAAAGGGCCCAACAGACATACCTGCTAAAAGAGAAGTAGGGGTTGGACAGCTTCATTAGCTTTTTATACAGGGGACAGATGACAGCTTCTCCCAGAAGTCGCATTCTGCTGTGTGGGATAAAATTGGATTGAGCATGCAGCTGCATCTCAGGCTGACCAAACAGTATCAGCCACACAAGGTCTCAGCTGGAGCACTTCCTCCTCTGGTCATGTCGTTGGATTAGCAGCAGTCCATCTGCCACCACGCTTCCACTGCCAATTAAATGATATACCCATGGCTTGGGAGAGCACTTGAATGGTTTACAAGCTACTTGCTGCTAAAGATCCACTGCTCAGTGCGTTTGCCTGCAGTGAGCACAGAGCAGTGGTGCATTAGTGCACTTCCAAAAATGCTCCAGGTGTATCCTCATGCATCCCACTAATTATTCTACCTGCCTTAAGAGGATGGCCCAATTTCAGCAGCTCCTTAGGAAAAATTATTTTCTTTCTTACATGAATTAGAGTGACTTTTGTTGAGACAGATTACTTCTTGTGGAAGCAAAGGAAGATAGACTCCTAAAAGACTGATGAAAACTCTATGCAGTTGGATATTTTGAACTGCTGAGGTATACTGAATATTACAGAAGTCTTGAAGGAGGGAATTGTTTGAAAAAGTGAAAGGCACATGATAGAGTGTAGGTGGTGCAGAAAAAATTACGTGCAAGTTTGTGAATGCTCAGTACCAGCACCAGCAAATACGTTTTACAGGCTGCTGCCTGTATTAGGATACAAAGAGGCAAAAATTATCTATTCAAGTTAGGACTGTGGATCAAAAGCCAGAGTAAACAAGGAACTCTGTCTTTCACAGAGGGCAATATATTCAGGAACTGAAGAAGTACCTCCCACTGCAGCAGGAGTTATACAGGAGCTAGGTCAGGATGCTTATCTGTTTACCAGAACATCTGTACTAACACAATAGAATTTTTCATCAGCAAAAAGCCTTTTGCTCTTTTGTATTCCACTTCTGGGGATCAGCAAGGCAGTGAATGAGTCATACTAGGTTATGCCTGTCAAAACCTCTCCTTTTGGTTCTGCACTACACCACTACATATCTTTAATTATATGTTTATATATCGATGTGCATGTATATAATAGATACAATATATACAATGCATTTACATATACTTAAATAGAAAATATGCTAAAGATAAGGGATATTTCAGAGAACTTTAAATGATTTATTTTGACTGCATTTTATGTCTTTATGCTGTTAAAGCCAAATCATAGAATGGTTTGAGTTGGAAGGGACCTTAAAGATCTCTAGTTCAAAACCCCCTGCCATGGGCAGGGACACCTTGCACTAGATCAGGTTGCTCAAAGCCCCATCCAGCCTGGCCTCACAGGACCATGCCTGTCACAACCTTGCTTCTTTTGATATACCTAGCAGGCAATCCATTTGCCCTCAAATGCCTTAGTTTCTGTCCAGGGAGAGAGGGGTCTGTGTAGAGACCTAAATACCCTAAGGGAAAAATATCTCCTGTATTTAAAACTGTCGCAGTTTCTATTGCTTTCTATTAACTTGAGCCTATGCAAACATAGAGCTAGCTTGTTAGATGCCGTAGAGATCCAGGGATCTGCTTCCTCCACTGGGACTTGCAAGACAGATTTTCTAACCCCATAGTGCAAGTAACAAGGTATTTCACATAGAAGGTACCTGTTCCATACCCAGATCAGCCTCAGGTAGTGATGCACTGTGAGGCTAGGGATTTTCTCTTTGTGGAAGGAAATGCTTATGTGGCAGATTGACTTATAAGGAAAGGTGTTTTCCTGGCCATGCTTACAGACTTTGAGAATATCATAGCAAACCTCAAAGACTGAGGCTAATGTATCATAACAGACACATCTGCCATACATCTCTGTAATTCCTCATGCCTAGAACACCTCAGAAAATATGGTGAAAATTTGGTGTGGGCAAAACCATCCCAAAACAAATTTGCATTAGTTTAACACTGCCTCTTGTTTTGGTTTGTGAAAGCATAGGGTTTCTGGATACCTACAGTGCACACTATGCCTGGGAGTTTGAGGCTCTATTTAAACCTGACAGCTATGGGATAAGAAGGTGTTTTCTTTCATCATTAGCCAGCCTTTTCTAAAATGGTAATTAGTTTCAGGAAAAGAATTTCAAAATCTGTTGTGGATGTGTTCCTGTGAAAAGCTTTCATGTTCACGTTGTCTGGCACTACACATCACACAACTACCTCATCCCGAGTAGGTCCCGCTGTTCTCTGTTTAGTTTTTTATTCAGATCACAGGATAGTATGATGGGGGCAAAGAGGAAAAAGAAAAGCTGTTGAGACAAAGGGGAGGGATTGCAATGTCAAATTCAAAATACATATTTTAAAATATGTTATAAATAGGGACTTCTTCTACCTTGTGCAGGATCTTTAATCCCAGTCTACACACTACAATGGAGAAAATATCTCTCTCTGAGATCAATATGATACATACATCCTTCATTCATCTAAATAGTTCCCTTTAAAATTTTAGCTTTAAAACAAGATCAGGTATATATATTAATTTGCATACAGAAGAACCTAAGTAGCATTGGGATGGGCTGCCCAGGGAAGGGGTGGAGTCACCGCCCCTGGAAGTGTTCAAAAAACAACTGGATGTGGCTGTGTTTTAACTGACAGGGTGGTGGTCAGTCAAAGCATGGTCTTGATGGTTTTGGAGGTCTTTTCCAACCTTAATGATTCTGTGATTCTAAGTAAAATGGCATGTATGCTAACAAAAGAGAAAGTGCAGGTTCTGTATAAATTTTCATTTACTGTTCTTCAAACAGAGTTAGCTAAGAGAATGAAATTTCTTTTTGTGGGGGAAAAAGTATTCTCAGGCAAAAGGAAAGGTCAGGTGTGTAATTTTCCTGTGACCATACATTTCAGAAAAGGATTTCTTCAAAGACTTCAAATACGTCATTTCACTAAACTTGAAATAATGTCATAAAAGCATGTAAAGTAGTATAGTGTCATTTTACATTTATGTGCAATTAATGTAGCAGAAATAAATACAAATAAAACAGAATGGAAAATGGAAAGTTTTGTTTTCATTAAAATAAGAAGACATTATTAATAGTATTTTAAAAAAATTAAAACAAAATTTGTCTTTTTTCATGGAAAATTCTTACATTCTCATTATGCAGTTCAGTGTGAATATAACTAGCTCTCTAATGGAAAAGCTTTATTGATAAAAATATTTACACAAGCTTCAGTCCTTAAGTTAGAAAGGTGGTTTAGTACAAGTGGCAGAAAATAATTAATAAAAAATGAAATTATTAACTGAAAAGAATCTATATCTATCATCATATTTAATTATTTGAGCATTTGTAATTTTGCTAGTATTATTCTATATTATTTCTGACTGCATCTTACATGTAGGACTATTCAAAGAAAAGGTACAGTTGAGGATTGTGTTCAAATCTGTAATGCTTTAAATCACCATGGCTTCCTTTTTATGAAAAAAGCCCTAATACCAGAACACTTAATGGGAATTCTAGAATAATTTGGATCAGAAGGGAAATTCAGAGATCATCTCTAACCTCCTGCTCAAAGCAGACTTTGACTAAATCGAGTTGCTCAGGACGTTGTCCAGCAGGGTTTTGAGTATTTCCAAAGACTGAAATCCCAGGTCTCTGAGCACCTGCTCCACTGTTGGACTACCCCAATAGTGACAAAAACTTTACTAATTCTGGTAAATAGGAATTTCCTGAATTGCAACTTGTGTCTAGTGTGTCTTGTCCTTTCATCTTGTTCCTAGAGTCTAGTTCTGTCTCCTCTCTATGCTCCCATTAGGTTAAAACAACACTAAAATCCCCTGTGAGCTTTCTCTTTTCCAGGCTGAACAAGCACAGCTCTCTCAGTCCCTCCTTGTCCAGGATTTGTCTATTGAGAGAAATCCAGGCTGAATTCCCTGCTCAGTCACATAATGTTTGAAAGTCCATTTCCTTTTCTGTCAGAAAGGCTTCTAAGTGTTGCAGCTGGGCTACTGGGTTCTTCCCTCTGCTCATAAAGGATTTGGCATACTTTGGTTTCCTTCATATTCTAAGTGGCACCCTGATCCTCATCCTGCAAATAGTTCTACATGGCTGCTCTAATCATTTAAGTAAAGAAGTCTTTAGTGAAATGAACAGATTCATAAGCATTTGCTTTGTAATTAATTTGTGGGGAAAAAATGAGTTTTAATATTCTGTGTGTTTTTCATAAACACCCCTATAATTCAGGATGACCTAGTCAATTAAACATTGTATTCTCTATTTTCTTTGTTAATTTGAGCATCATAAGCAAAACATAAACTAAAATCCATACTGTGAAATTGTTAAATCTTGAAACAAATTGAGAGGATTTGTGGCTTTTCATTTTTCCTTCCTTAGTTCAGCTGAGTAGAATGGGACATTTTATTGCCCAATTCGTTACTTCTAGTATTCAAGATCATGGTCAAGATTAGATAACAGTAAATTATGGAAAATACTGCTGCTCACATCTCATTACTGTTCTATTCTATTGGGGAGGCAGAAGGTTGTTGGAGTTTTTTTTAAAGTGTGCAGGCGCATTTTTCTGAAGACCAAGACCAGTGTCTAACTTGAGCCAAAAATAGTGCAGCCAGCAGCTTTGCAGACACAGAGTTCTGCCAAAGCTTCTCAAATTCCTTTTTTCTGCCATAGCCTAGAGCCTTCCCTGAAGAACCTGTCAATCACACTAAAATACACCGAGGTTCTCTTGGGTGGACGTGGAAGAACTAAACTGTAACCACAAAATTAACTTTCTCTGAGAGCTAAGTAAAGAGTCAGCCCATTTCAAATAAATGTTACATTAATCTGATGCACCACATAGCTTCATTTTTTGCAGCTGGTCAGTCACCAGTGATGCCTCTGCATCAGCCATTGCATCAGCAAATTCTGTTAGTGCATGCCTCCTTTGACCTGAGGTGTTCTTGGGTTTGATGCTATAAGCCTCACTTGCAGAAACTCAGATAACCTGGTGTTCATACAAATCAGAAACTGAGAAAGAAGTAAGCAGAGTGTTTAATGATGTCGCTGTAAGCAAATCTCAAAGCATGTGCTGTATACTTGAATTCAAGAAGGAACACTTAGCAGCAAAAGTAGATGAGCTGTGTATCTCTGACTGCAGCTGTACCTTACTTTTCCATCATCTTTTCCCTCTTATTTCCCATTCACCTCCATATTTTCTTTCCCTTTCCTCAGCCACTCAGGTCATGCCATACTTTCCCTGTAAGCTAACAGTGATACGGGGATCTTTCCAAATACCTTTCCTCTTTTTGCTTTGATCTCTTGTGATGCTAATGAACCAATCTACTAATAACAAAAAAGTGCAGAAAGACCACTAAAGTTCTTACATGCAGTGAGTAAAAAGCCAAGTTAAGAACAACAGAAATCAAAACTGGGTTTGTTTGTGCTAATAAAAATCAAAACCATTTTCATTAACCTCCACCTTCATGTAAAAAATTTGCACTCTTTTCGCTCAGTTCTTGTAACTCTGTAGGTTAAAGGAATCCTTCCCCTACCCCTTTACTTGTATTCTTTTCTGCTTCTCTCTTTACAGCCAGTCCTGCTGTTATTGGAATGTCTTCTTGGTCTGAAAGTGCATCCAGAGTCTCTGGCAAAAAAATGAAAGTCACAGTGAATGAAGGGGGGGAGGGAAACTAAATCCTGTGGTGTCAAAAACACTGTTTCCAAAATTTGAGCATCATCACAGCATTTTTAAAAATTTCATTCTTTTTTCTTTATCAGCAAATGCAAGAGCATGATAAAAATGAAATGAATAATGTTAGCATTTGCTTTGAAGCAGGAAGCTGATAATTAGAACAAAAAGAAGGTGCCTAAAAGAAATTATAATAAACCACCCCTTTGTACATCAGGTGAAAAGGCTTATGTACCCTTAGCTGTATTAAAATATTTGTAATCTCCAAATCAGTAGTACAACATACTGTTGTACCTTTAATTCGTTCTGATGTCAGTGCAAAATATATGTTGAACTTCTTAGGACAAAGAATAATTTTATAATCTAATACAGGTTTGCATACTAAGAGATGATAAGCAAGGAACAGCACAATTCAGTGTTATCCTGCCACCGCTTGCTTTTTTGTAATTCTCCTGACAATTACTTTCCCTGTGATTGTTCTCTAGAAATGCTGGTACTTGAATTGGGGGCAGCTTGTAAAGTATTTTATTAAGTGTTCACTAGTTCTTGCTGCAAAATGGAGCGCCTTTAAAAATATTTCTCCTAACCTCATTTCCTGTCTGATAGAATATTGACAGAGCACAGTTTAATGTCACTGTGAAATTGCAGTCTTGAGCATATTGCATTTCAAGATAAGACATATAAATGTTAAATTGAATGACAGAAGTTCAGGTGAGCAGAACTTTACTATCACTAATGCCATACTGTTTATATTTCATTTCCTTATTTGATTTCAATTGCTTCATATTTGTGGCTCAGTCCATGTAGGGGAAATAGAAAGGGGTTCAGGGTAAAGTGTTGCTGTTTTGATAAGAAATGTAAAGTAGACTAAAATACTAATTACTTGTAGTTATAGTTATTTAATAACACCTAAAGAAATTTACCATTTTGATTGGATTAGATACTCAAGTTCTGAAAACTTGTTTTCTATAAGGACTTTTTAAAAATAAAAAGCAACATAAAGAGTACAAATGAGGCATTGGGAGATTCAAGGTATTCCCAAATAAAGAAAAAATAAATTCTAAAAATAGAAAGTAACATTTTGAATTTTCTAATGCAGATTAGAATACCCGATGTTACCAAATGTGTACTAGCTCACACACATGTAATTCTCACAATGATATGTGATGTGTGGGTTTGTCTCTGCTTTAGAGGACCCATTGTTGAAGACAGGAAAGCAATCACAGTTATTGAGAAGGACTGTTTTGTTGTTCAGGAGAAAGTAATTGCAACATAAGCTGGAAGAATGTATAAAAACTCAACAAACAAGGAACAAGTCTGTTACCTTTGCAGGCTTTTTTACCCTCTTCCTGTGGAGAGCTTTTATCACATTATGTCTTCATACTGAATGTTGCTGAATCAGTTATGTGTATTACATTATTTCAGGTTGAAGCATATTCCCCAAAATTAGCTGTGCATTTTCTTTTAACATATCCTAGGCAGCCAAAATAGATGGGCAAAGTAATAATAATAATAATAATAATAATAATAATGTCGATTAATACTGCTGGAATTGCAAGTAGCCTAAAAATCAAACAAAGTGAGTCATTCTGAGTGTTAGAAAGGCAAATAATGTATTCAAATCCTGTTTCCTGCATTATCTGTTGAAGGGATTGTTAATACAATAAAAAATGCATCCAATTTTGGAATAAAAGTCCACATCATGTCTGTGATAGTGGCCAGTAACAGACCTTTAGATGAATACAGGAATGGAGTGAAGGGAAGGTAATGCATTCACGGTCCTCTGCTCAGCCTTAATCAGTTTTTCTTTTACCAGTACTAACTTTTGGTATCTCTAGAGTCCTAGTGGTGATGTGTTGCAAAATTTTCATAGAATCATAGAATGTCCTGAATTGGAAGGGACCCACAAGGATCACTGAGTCCAGCTCCTGGCCCTGCACAGGGCACCCCAAGAGTCACATCATGTGCCTGAGAATGTTGTCCAAATGCTTCTTGAACTCTGTCAGGCTGGTGCTGTGACCACTTCCGTGGGGAGCCTGTTCCAGTGCCCAACCACCCTGTGGGTGAAGAATCTTTTCCTAATATCCAACCTAAACCTCCCCTGACACAACTTCAGGCCATTCCCTCAGGTCCTGTCACTGGTCACCACAGAGCAGAGATCAGTGCCCGCCCCTCCTCTTCCCCTCATGAGGAAGCTGTAACTGCAGTGAGGTCTCCCCTCAGTCACCTCCAGGCTGAACAGACCAAGTGACCTCAGACACTCCTCATACAGCTTCAGCTGAAGGCCCTTTACCATCTTTGTTGTCCTCCTTTGGACACTCTCTAATTGCTTAATGTCTTTTTGATACGGTGGTGCCCAAAAATGCACAGAGAACTCAAGGCAAGGCAGAGCAGAGCATTTTCTGTGTTTTGTGAAAATATTTATTTTATATTAAAAAAAAAATCTATATACTCCCTGCTTCTGGTTCTTTCATTGTTGAGAAATAATAATTCTTTATTAATTTCTTCGTTTTCTCCATGTTTTTGGATATACTTTTATCATATTCTCAGTTCAACTGCCTCCTTTTTAAACTAGGGACTCCTTATCTATGTAAGGATTACTGCTTTTCTGGTAGGATCTGCTCCTTTGATCTTCCTGTCACCTCTCTGTATATGTTCTCTACTTCGTGAAAATCTTTTTTGGATAGGCATGTGTCAGAACTGCATGCAGTGTTCAAAATGTGGAAGCTCCATAAATCTATAAAATTGCTTAATCACATTTTCCGTTTTGTTCTCTATCCCTTACACAGTCACTTCTGACTTCTTTTTGCCTAGTGCTGAACTTTTTGTCTTCAGAGAACCAGTGACTATCAGATTTCTTTCTTCAGTAGTTTATGAAGTCATTTAGATGCAATACGGTGTGTGCATATTTAGGATCATTTTTCCCATATGCATGACTCTGTATCGTTCAACACTGAGTTTTGTATAAAGTGAATATCCAGTCACTCTACCTCATGAGATAAAAGAAATAACTTTTTAACTCTATTTCTAATTTTTACGACAATTTAAAAATTGTGTTTTGTGCAAAAAGATAATGGATATTTTCTAGATCAGTGTGTATATGGGAAATAGTGCAAATCCCAACATGCAATTATGTAGGATAGACACTAGTAATGTATCTCTGTTGTGAAAAAATGACCATTTAACCCTACCCTTGGTATCACATCTTTCCAACCAGCTGCTAAAGGATTTTACTAAAAGATCATTCTTATTGTAGTTTAGATTCTTTTAGAGGTTTGGTGAGCAAACTGTTAAAAGCTTTTGCAACTACAAATGCACTGCGCCACTGGGTTGTATGAAAGCCCCCAATCCTTTCTTCATCTGAACCATTTCTGTGATTTGTCCACAAGCAGAGAAGTAAAATTTGAAACAGTAACTATGTGAGAAGCAGCTATTTTGAGTTTCAGTAAGTGCAATAGATCACTGCATTAATGGAAAGAAAAATTCAGCCCAATTCCCTTAGCAGGACAATTACAAATTTCATCTCACTTTGTTTATTAAGATCTTGGTGACGGTAGTGTGTTGCTAGACCTGTGGGAAGTAGCAGCATCTTGTTTCTCCTTTCTTTTCTTGGTAAGAAAGGAGGGATACTGATACAAAAAGGAGAGTACCACTCTGCTTGGAATGGGGAAGCAGGAAGTGAGTGGTTTTGTTAGATTCAAATTAATCTGCGTTTCTCACTGTTCCTAAATTAAAATGGAAGGCACATTTTTGGCAGGGCCTGAGTTCATTCCAACCCCAGTCGCCATTATCTTAAAAATTTTTATTTTTACTGTTGTTACATTCCTCTAATTAGTGTCCCATTGTGCCTCATTCTTTGTGCCCAGAGCTTTTTAAACACAAAAAGGCAAGCTAGGTCCAAAAGAGTTTTGTTATTTAAGTCAAGACAGGACAGAGAAAATGGATACAGGAAAATACATGGAAAATAAACCGGACAGTGGCTAACAATGTAGTAGCAACTTAGCAGTTATTGCAGTTGGTTTCTTGAAGGGTTTGAGGGAGAAGTCACAGAGAAGGAGGGTTTTTGAGAAAGGTATTGAGTTAGGCTTGCACAAGTTTTACAGCGTGAGCCTTTCAACAAGAAGGGACTGTACAGGAGAAGATGCATCATTGGAGAGTTTCATCATGGTAGATAAAATGGGGACAGATTGTGATGAACTGTTCAGCTTATTACTTTCCTGGACTGTTTTTATTAATATTTGTAACAGAACAGAGTAAACGATACACAAAATCCCACACAGTTTTGCAGGGGAAGTCTGTATGATTGTCTGCTCTGCATTTTACTATATTTTAACTATTATACCAGTTCACTTCATGCTATTTCTTGTGCCTTAAAATTCCAACAGTTCCTAGTTAGTCTTGAGATTTTTCTGAATATGAGGCTCCTCTTTCCTGAGACTGATATAGTACATTCTCTTTCCTCATATAGTCATGGTAACACTATTTCTGTGATAAGCTGATCTTTTTGCTTTCCCTACAAAAATAATTTCATCCTAGGTAATGATCATGGGAGCTTCCATCTGTTTTATGTTTTTCCTTTGGTTGTAGATCTCTTTTCCTTTAAGAAGGATGAAACATCAGACAGTAGCTATGAAGTGTCTTTTCCGTGAGTGAAGATGATCAAATATTTAAACCTTTTTTTTCCCCCCAAAATTTACTTTAAACCTAAGAGTATGAGTGGTGGTGGTGATGTGAGGTACCATGGTTTTACAAGTTTCTTAAATCTTGTATAGTTAGAGCCTCTTGGGGATTGTGAGACCCAAGGAATGGATGAGAAGCAGAGACTGCAGCACTGCAACACTTTCGGCAGTATCTGAATAAACTGCAAATGCTAAAAATGTTATATTCAGCTAAAGTTTACTTGACTGAGTCCAGTGGGTGTTTTTGTTCACAGTACAGAAGTCTGGCTGGTATCACTCTCTTCCTGTAACAGTTGTTTCAGATTTGAACTTTTCCCACAAGACCTATTTCCAGTATTAGATTCAGATTGAGAAGTACTGTACAGTTGTTACTGTCTTAAAAAATAAATCTGCTGTAGCTTAATTATGTGACCAAAAGATTGGAAGGGGAGCCATGCATGGCTGCCATCTAAATGTGCTGCCATCTAAAGGTGAAAGAGGAAAAAAGATCCCCATTTCATGTTAATACTTTGATAAGCCTGTCCTTACAAAGGACTTCCATGAAGTTATTCATGTATTGGGTGATAGGTCTCAGATTCAACTTTGAATAATATATTACTTATTCATTACAATTAGGTATGGAGGAGGGGGAAGATGGAAGGATGCAAAGATCTAAGAGTTTTGTTTTACTTATGGTACTTGAACGAAATTTAACTGTCTCTGATATGAAAGAGTTCAGACCATTATCTAATGCTACTTCTGCATTTATGCACCGTGGAGTAATAAAGAACCAGTTTTATTATCAAGTCTACAGAGTAAGCAAAGGCTCAAGCAAATACAGGTGATTCCTGCACTGGGATGGGCAAAGGCATAACTGCTCATGCTGCAAGTGCTGCAGCAGGTGTTTAAGGCAGTGTACTTCATTCACTGTCAGTCATGAGGAATGGGGTGGCAGTCTATCAGCTTATTGAGGGCCAGACATGACCCTTAATACTCTTCTGTGCAGCGACCCAATACCATGCCTGCACTTACTATTCCTACTTCTATTATCAGCAAGACTTTAACTTCAAAGGCATTTTGAGCTTTAGTCATGGATTAAGATACGGCTGAGCTTGGTACTACATTGGTACAGAACACAACAACAGCTCCTGCCCAAATGGCTTCTTATCTAGGTGGAAGATAAGGGATAACAGGTGGATAGATGGGGAACATGAGGAGACTGAGGCAGTACTGATCAGCACAGAGAGCAGTAATATTAGTACTTTGTAAAGTTTTTGTCTGCTGGCAGTGATTTGAAGCAGAAGAGCGAGATACCAGTCAGGAGGGCTACAGAAAGCCCCTCCTGTGCAGCATGAGAGGAGACAGATGTTTGAATATCTAGCGGAGGCTGGTGTGAAATTTCTGTCTGTGGTGGGAACCATCTTTTCATACTGAGTAAGAGTTAACAAAGAGAAAGGCTTTGAAAGTTAGCACAAGTTGGTTATGCTTGGTACAGTTGGCCTCCAGAAGTGGAAGGAACCTAGATGAGATAATAAGCTCCGGTAACTTCTAGCGTAAGATATGTAAAAGATGCTTCTGGCAGATGAATATGACCTGGCTTATTACGTTTTCCACAGAGCAAAAGTCACTGAATTAACAGACAGGACAAGTAAAGTCTGTGGAGCAGTTATTTTTTTTAAACCCATACCTTGACGATATTCTAAAGAAGGAATCTGGAAAATTTAAATTAAGACTGTAGGCAAGAACTTGAAGAAAGGCTTGGTCTAAGATGGAGTCACAGGCCAGGGAAACAAGCCAAATAGTTATGGGATCCACTATCATCAGGATCACAGATGCCTCACAGAGGTTGAAGAAAAAATCAAGAGTTTTGGACATGCTGTTTTGGGATGTAACTAAGCATAACTCAGGAGGAGACAGTGAGACTTTAGACTGAAACAGACAGATCTGGAAAAAAACCAAAGAGGTGTACACATCCAAAGCAATTCAATAGTTTAATGAACCACTATTGTAGTATCGGGTTTAAGATCTTGTCTCTGACAGACCACTCCTGCTGAGAAGCAACTAACTCATGTGACTAATTCTCATGAAATCAGGAGTGACAGAAAATAGTCTTTAGGAATGCAAGTCAATTTAAAATGTCTCTTGAGTGTGCAGTGTGTATTCAGAGCTCCAACATACACTATACAGTATTATATAAACCAGATTGCTGGGTTACACAGGGTCTCAGTGAAACCTCTCCAGACTGTTCTATGTATGTGAAGCGAACATTGGTATTGATTTGTCAGTTCAAGTGGAATCTCTCATATCATTTTTATTTATATGTTTAATCAGATGTAGCCTCTGATACTGTAGCTCACATCACTTTCATATCCAAGTAGTCCCCTTTAATTCAGTGGTGGTTCCCAAAGATTAAGGTGCTGTTGACCACATGTCAGTGCATTGGCAACTATTCTTTGATTATCAGACTGAAAGAGATGAGAGTAAAAAAAAGTTCCAGAATTGCTGAAACAAATGTAAATGTTACTTCATAATATGGTTACAAACTACAACACACTGATGTAAATAACATGAAGACTATGTCTGCTTACTGAGAGTTGTTTTTCTCCTTTTTTTTCCTCATCATTCATTTCTTAAGAAAATTGGCTAAAAAGCGGAAAGAGACACTGAGTAGTACTCGGCAGGAAATGACAGTGATGGTGAATTCAATGGATAAAAGCTACACTGAGCAAGGCACCAACTGTGATGAAGCTTTCTCTTTCATGGACACGCACAATCTAAATGGGAGATGTAAGTTTTTTCTTTTCTTTTCTTTTCTTTTTTTTTTTGAAGGTGAAAGAAAGGTGCAAATGGTTTTAAAAATATTCCTCATTACTCAGTCATGGAAAATCCATGGGACCGAGAGTTTCCCACTGTGCAGCACATTACAGTGTCTATTCAAATGAGCAAGACAGTCAGACATCAAGAATAGACTTCTTTAAAAATAATACGGATAATTGAGCTTTTTTCTGTCCATCCTTTTCTTCTGCAGAAGAGCAGTGACATTACTGAAACAGTAGTTTTACCTTTTTCCAATCTCCATTATGTTGAAAATTTGATATCCCTCATGCTGTCCCAAGTCCTTCAAATGCTTCCCCTGCTCACTTCTTTTTTGGTAGTATAAATTTTTTTTTGAATGTAATAACTTAATAATGATAATTTGATTGTCTTATTATTTCCAATTCTAGATGATGCTCTTTCTGTTGCTTGTGCAGAGGAAGAACTCAGTGGACTTATCTGTTCTGTAATTTCATAAGAGATTCTCTTATATCCTGGGTCTTCTTGCATCTACCCTGAAAATAAATAAGATTTGGGATATAAAATTTCCTGTATTAGAATTTTAGTCAAGGTCTCACTTCTGTCAGAGGGTTAGCCCTAAGCAAAGACCATGAAAAAACAGTATTTTTTTTAATTGTTTAAAAGAATGACTAGGTTCAAAAAGTTTTTTTGATTTTGTGGTTCTTAAGGAACCTCAGGGTTTTTTGCATGCCAGTGGCTTTTTAACATCTTCAGAATTTGTCAAAGATTAAATTTTGTTTCAAGTACTAATGGTATGCAAGGCCCAACTCCCACTCTTTAATAATATGCTTAAGAATTTACCTTTGATGAGCTCAATTGTACAAACACTCTGTGAGGTTTAAACAGTGAGACTTTTCTCAGCAGCATTAGGCTCAGAATTTGCAAAGTTGATTTGCATTTGAGTTAGTTTTGAAATTGATTTGAAATAAATCTTTCAAATCAGACTTGCTTTTCTGGTGAGAACATACCCTTGCAGTTAATGAGATTGCTTATTTCTGTGAAGAGATCAAGAGGTTTTACTTCATCTTGCATCATCATGAGACAGTTTTCCAGTGGTGCTACTGAATGGTCATAACTACAAATGAAGCTGTAATGAGTTCCTGGGACTAAATCCTCTTTACGTAAACCACCTCAAATCTATTTGAAATTATTGCCGTAACAAGTTTTTTATGCCACTCCAGGGCTAGAACCTCTAATTAGACTTGCCATAAGCACCATGGTCACCAGAAGGTGCACACTGACAGTCTTCAGGAATAATCTTTGTGTAAAGCCTAGTAGTCAAGAGATGTAGAACATTCCTACTCCCTATGAAAGTTCATTATCCTGTCTTCATTCTCTACCTACCAAGTTTTATTACCTGCAGCAGCCGTGACCTCAACTAATCTCTGCATCCATAGCCAAAAGAAGTATCACTCTGTTCTGGCCATCAAGGAAATGTAATCTCCTCATTCCAGAGACATAATCAAAGGACCATGGTCTCAGATGTATTAATTTCTATGGTAAATGATAACTGTCAGCATTATTTAAGCCAGTTTTGAGATATCCAGATCTTAACAAGGGCTAGCAAATGTTTGCGCTAGAAGATCAACTGAAAAAAAGATGGCTGAAAGCCAGCAGGAGTAATCTCACTCCTCATCCAGCAGATCCTGTCTTCCTCAACTCTTTTGCTTCAGACATTCTTGTTAGTCCGTTTACAGGTATCCAGAATGTGCTTGCATTCCCTGATCAGACTGAGTTTGAGCTGTGTAGACAAGCAACTGAGGCTGAATTTGCAAGGAGCTTTGCTTAAAAGCCTCTAATGACTTTTTGGCTGAACATCCTGTAAAATGCTGTGATTAACTCTCACCTGTTAGATGTATCTGTGTTTACAACGGTAATTTGCATGATATTTGTATACCGGGGGCAAACTGAACTTAATTTGTTCCATTGGGCTTTCCCATTGGTTTTACAAATGGTTCAATGATTAAATACCAATGTGAGTATTGGTCTGTGTATCACTCCCTGAAAACCACTGTTAAACAAAGAGTAATATTCAGGGTCTGTTGGTATCTCCGTGCACATTATCCACCTGTCTAAACAAATCACATAAAAAAAGGAGAGGAAAAAATAAACTACAGTAGAATATTTGCATATAGTATTTATAGTATTATAAGGAAAACTTATTAATGATCAAAGCTTCTGTCAAAAACACCTCTTGTCATTGTGATGTCTTGTTACAAGCATCAGTATTCGGTCTAATCTTGTGAACTAAGAAGTACATTTCCCATCAGTGATCAAAATGCTTTCTCCAATGACACTTCTTTTTAGAGAATTTATCAAATTCAATGAGCTATTTCATTCACTAGACTTGCCTGGTTCTCCCTAGGTCCTGATTCCAGTGCAAGAAACACAACAGGATGAACTCTAAGCCAAATCAATCCTATATGCTGTTTCACTCAGCTTAAGTAGCTGTGTATCATTTCTCTGTCTCTAACCAGCTTTGTTTCTCTTTGCAGCTGTATCTTCACCATCTTCATTTACAATGAAAACTAACACACTGAGCACAACAGTGCCTAATTCTTATTATCCAGGTAACCAGTTTTTTTCTTGGTTTCCACCCTCTATAGACCTTTCCATAATGAAAGCATACATATTTATGTTATTATACTTCTTGCCATCAACATTTAATGCATATATAAGAAACATACCTGCTGCTAACAGTAGCTTTCTGAAAGAAAACTCGGGAACATGTATCAATCATTTACTGTTCTCTCTCTTTTTACCTTTTCTGCATTGACCTGCTTATGATGTATGACAGATCCATTTGTGCCAACTGCAATTTTAGGTGAGAACATTTCCCTTTATCGAAGTTTATTGCTGAAGTAATTTCAGAAGTTGCAGTTCTTGGGGAGCAGATAATAGTATGCAAAATGCTGGAGCTTTATGCTAAAGGGAGGGGTGGTAGACTTGGCTACACTGAGGTGCTAAGGACAGTTATCAGGCTTGATTACTACTGTCATAGTGCAAGTCATGGGAGAAAAGAAATAATTTTAACAAGTGGATTTGGAAGGAAATGTTTATGCATGTATTTGGAGTGACACAAAAGAATTTGATTATCATAGCAATTGAAATAGTTTCCCTCATTTTTTTTCTGTTTTATCTTAGAACTGAAGATGTCACTTCTTAAAAATAACTTTTTTTCCTAGTTAAACTACTCAGGATACAGAAAATCCAACAAAATACAGTTTTGGCCATCTATCAGCTATCATGTCTTCTGACAGTTCTGCAGAGTTTCTGACTTGCTTGTTAAAGTGAAGTTTCAGAGAGGAGATGGTATTTTGAACAGCAAAATGATAACATGACACTTATAGTATATAGTTTATTATGCATCAGATGTCACAGGAATGAAATAAAACAGTAGATTAAAAACATTCAGTTAAAATATAAAGCATTTCCACTTGGAATTGAGGAACATCTGCTATTGTCCAGTGTCAGAAAGAGAGAGGTTTCTGCACAGTGCTAAACAGTAAGCATGAGGCGCTATTGCATTTTCAGTGCTTAACTCTAACCCCTTTGTGGCTTGTATTCATTTACACCTCCTTCCCATGCTAACTTTAAACTAAACAGGGGCGGTTTTTTAATAGTAATTAATAACATAACAGTGCACTGTAGCAAGAATTCAAACTCCTGTGTTAAGCCTATTTATTTACTCATTTTTCAATTTATATTTTCACAACAAATTTTCCTTTCTCCTCTTTTTTCTTCTAATCACTGTAAAAAAGTTAAGACCCCTTAACTGATTCCTGTCCTTAAGCTGTAAGTTAAACAAGCTTACATAGAAGTAGAAGGAAGCATATAAGAAGTAAAAGTTAGGAAGGCAATCTTGAAAATTTGTTATTGTGAAAGAATATTTAGTGCAGTGCACTTCAGTGTGCTAACTTTGAGAAGGAACTTTGCTGGTTTTATACATTATGTAAATCTGGAAGAAGGTAATGGTAGTGACTGTAACAATGTAATAATCTGCATGCAAATGAAATTTGCAGTGCCTTTTAACTGCCTGAGATGTTAGATTTTTTTGTGTGCTTTAGTATTCATTCAGCGCTTCATCCAGTAGATGTTCTTTCTGACCTTGTGGGTGGGCTAGGAGAAAAGTACTATTATCAGGAGAAAAACTTTGAGATTTCCTATCTGTATTATTAAGTTTTAGTTAATGGTTTCTTTAGTTATTTTTGTGATCCTTTTCTATATAATAACAATGGCAAAATTATTTGTTAGCTTTTTTCCCCCAAGAAATAATGTCTAAGCAAGTAATTCAGCTATCAGGCAAACACACACTGTGAAAAATAAATCCTCTGATTTTACTAAGTCTGTAAAATCTTTTAATTAGTTAGGTGTGTATTTTATGGTCTACTGCAGCAAACCTGTGCTTACTCATCTCGGAAAATATTTCAGTTATTTCACTGCATAAAATAAATATTTTTGTAAGTTTACATGTTAAAAATTTAGTACCATTTTATGAGCAGTGCTCCATTCAGATTAGATCTCTCCCAATATGTGTTTATGACTGTCTGTACAGGAATAGTGTTGTATCTTAGGTAAATCAAATTAACTATGCTTGAGTTGGTAGAGGAATACAGCTATTAACAAAGTATGCAGGGTTTTAATTACAAGTAATACCTGCTCTCACTGTCTTCCACTGTCCAAAGAAGTTGTGTTAAACTGCAGGGTCAAGCCTGTAGTTAAAACTAAATGACCTTCAGAGTGTGACCTCCTGGGAAAGGTACACAGAGTTCAGTTTTCAAAATCTGCTAGAAAAGCCACAACACAGTTACTGTTTCCAAAGTATATTATTTAATAAATGTTGTATAGCTCTACAGGAATGGATAAGTGTAGAGTAGGACAACTGAAGCTGTTGTAGGAGTATTTAAGCCAGGCAAACATCCCATTGCATATGGATACTGCATCTGGGGGAGCTCACCCTTTAAAAAACTCACAGCCTGAAAAACTCATGCTACAGTGCTCAGAGGCAAAGTAAAAAACTGTAATATCCGTGGCTCCTAGTGTACCATACAAACCAAGGATTAAAAACACTTTACTTAAAACAACTTAAAAGATAACTCCTGCTGTATTAATGCAGCTGTAAGAGATAAAGAAATGGCGAGAGGAAGATTAGTCTAAAACTAGAGAGCTTGCAGGAAAGAGATTCGTAAGTATTAAACTGATGCTTTCGTAGTACAAGACTTTGATAAGTTTGCCTTCATCTTAGTTACTAACAGTCTGCATTGCAAAGAATTTTGCAGTTTGCAAAAAAGAAAAAAAAATCCTTGAGTTTTCTAACCTGTTTCTAAAATTGAAATAAGCAACCCAAAAAATCATTATCAACTTTCTACTTTTTTTTGTCTTTTGTGTCTTAGCCACCTTGCAGTTTTCAGGTGCCATTTCAGCAGCAACATACTGTACCTACACTTGTATACCACGCTTCATGCCATGCATCCCAAGGTGCTTTGCAGTACGATTTTATATCACATCAGACAAAAGCTGTAAAATGTTATGACTAAAAGATGAATCCCTTTCCTCTGCATTAGACCAAATTAGCAGACTGACAGGAAAAGGAGTGAAATGGCCATACTCATGCCCATACATTTTTCTCTGCTGTTTTTTGGTTTAGGTGTCAATGCACAGTTCATAATGACTCTATGCATAGTGAGGACCAGATTTCATGTGTCTTAGTGGGAATTGAGAGGACCTCAAACCATCCTTGAAAAACGATTCATTGAGCTTTCTGGCTTTAACATGAATTTTCAGTAGTACAACTAAGACCAGAATCTCTCACCTTTAACAAGGTGTGTTAGTATTTTTGGTGTGTACATGAGAATCTGGGACCTTTTCATACAGAGTATTTGTGGAACTTTCTGCTATAATATATCTAACTTACGAATGTGGAAATACTATTTTAATGCTTCCCTTTCATACAGCTTATTTTACAAAGCAACATTTTTTGATAAATACCTTATTTTGTAACATTATACAGATTTAGTAATTTTTTTGTGTGCAGTCAGTGAGGAATAGCTTGAATAAGTCAAAGCACCATATTAACAATTTTGCTTAAAATTTAAAAACTCTAAGATATGTAAAATTATTATTTGAGTAAACAGATAAAATATTTATGATGATTCTTGGACCTTAGAATTGGGGGTGGGTTTTTTCTCTTGTTAAGTCTGAAAAAATTTTTAGAATTCCATCTAAAGAGGAAGAAAGTTATTTTGCTTCCTTAGGTAGCATGCACTTTCACATCTATTTATTTTAAGTATAGGTTTTGATCTCAGTTCCATCTATGTGAATTGACTTACAGTATGATACCTTGGTTTTAGTAAATCTAATTTATACTGTGAAACTGAGATCAGAATCTGATTCATTTAGGAAATAATTCTGTAAAGACTAAATTAAAAACATAAAATTACCTGTAATTATTAATGTAGTACTGTTGCTTATGCCCTGTTTCCTTTTTCTCCTCCTCTTTTTTTCTCCTGATATGTATCTTCTTAAAAGTGCCAATCAATGGTAAGTTGCCCATTTGCCCCATGGAAGAGATGTGGAGGGTTGGGAGAAGTATGTGTCTCATAAAAATTTTAACCAGCCCACGGGGGTCTCCTGTTTGTTGGCTTGCATGTCAGTTGACATACAACATTCCATGCCTGGTGTGGTGGCTCATGATACACCGTGGTCCTAAAGCATGTTCAGCAGTCAGTCAAGACATTTTTCCTTACCAGATGATCCTTTGCATTTGTCCTCTTGTAGTTTGTCTCCAAGTGTCATTTTCAGATCTACATTTCCATTGCAGTCCTAGCTTGATGAAACCATAAGCCATTTTGTGCATTTTTTTATTTTGCTCACTCCAAACATTTGCTCTAAATTTGCAGTGTGAAATACAGCACTTTAGTAATCTGTGAAAAATACAAGTCCAGTTTCATTCCGTGGGACTTGTGGAAGTTTCAGAATGAAACTTCTATGCAGTTTGAAGCCAAATGCCAGTTTTAAAATTTGTTTGCAATCAGCTAGCAATATTTAAAACTATATTAGAGTTTGGACTGCTCTGCAATGCTTCCATTGTAGAACTATGGACTTTGCCTCATTCCAATCGGTCTTGCAATTTCCTTGTGTAAATTGCTCCATGGATTTACTGTTCTTCTGGTGTAGCCTTCACAGACAGAACCAATGCTGGTGGTGTCAGAGTTCTGCCATTCCTCTAGAAATCTCTGTACTTTCTATTTCTTTTAATAAGTGAAAATGAGCCAGTACACGATGAGATACTCTTTTTCTAGATGAAACCCATACGATGGTCAGTGACACAAGCAGCCTGGTCCAATCCCATACCTATAAGAAGAGAGATCCAGTGGATGTGCCCTACCAGACTGGACAGCTCCATCCAGCCATCCGTGTAGCTGACTTGCTACAGCACATCACCCAGATGAAGTGTGCAGAAGGCTACGGGTTTAAAGAGGAGTATGAAGTAAGTGTCAGGTGTAAGAATCTGATTATTATGTCTTCTGAACTGTTAGTTACGTGTGTTTGATGCTGACTTTTTACAACTGTGCGTACTGCTTGCATTTTACAAAAGATGGTGCTTTTTTGAACTTCACGCTTTGTCATGCCAACTTCATGTTATAAAAATTGCTTAAATATATAATTGTTTAAACTGGTATTTATAGTATTAGATTTCCAAAACCCATGCTTCAGGCCACTTCTGAAGTCACTGATGACATTTTTTCCCCTGAAATGTAGAAAACAATTCATTCCCAGAGGACCTAATCACTTGTCAACTTTCATTTGTGTAGCTGACTTAAACAAGTTTGTTCCTGTGAGGCTTTTTATGCCACTTTTATTTAAAAGTGATAGAATTGAAAATTCTTGTGTTTGGATAAGATTTGCTCCTCAGCCAAAACCTTTTATACCAGCATTAAGCCTAGAGGAAAACTACAATTAATTTATTAAAAAAAATAAAATCAAGACCATAAAATGGAATTTATAGTGCAACCAATGACATGGCTTTTTAACTACAGTGGATCAAATGATTCTGCTGAGAAACAGGTTCCCGGAAAATTTTCAGCCTACCAAGCTGATGAATGGCATCCCATTACAGACAGTAGGTGTAGCCATGACTAATACCAGTAGATGCAATACATCAGGGTGCAGTTTGTTAATAGTGGCAGGGAAGGAGGACTTAAAATAGTGAAGCTGGAACTGAAAAACTCCTCTTTACATATGGAAATTGTTATAATCAGAAAGAACTCTAACTAGCCATATATTTGAGGGGGTTTTCGATTGAACTACTGCCGTAATGCTGTTTTTCCTCTATATGCAGTGAATGACTGCCCAGTATATTCTAGCACTGCACAGGTTGCAAATCTCTTTGTTTACATTTCTGTCAGACTGATACTGTCCTCTTTTCAAATTTGAACTCGACAGCAAAATAATTTTTTCTTTATATATTTATCAGAAGGATAAATGTCCAAATGAAAAGGAAGAAATAGTTTGACAGGGGATTTGTTTTGAATGAAGTCTCATAGATGGTTTTTGCTCTAACAAGACAGCAGGATTATATAGTCTCACCAGGGAAGGAGTTTGATTCAGGAGACATTCACACAAGATTCACTCTGAAAATGAATCTGTGGAACAGAACAGAAAGTAGCACACTGCCCATTAGGAGCACTTCAGAGGAGTGGAAGGATACAGAGCACTTGCTGTCATGCATAGTTTTAAGTACTTTAAGATAAAACTTAATAATTAGGGCCACTATTCTCAATAATTAGGGCTATAGTTCACCGTCTGAGCACACAGATGTAATTTTAAGTCCTATTGGTGTCATGCACAAGTTTTTGAAGTAGCATAACCGACACAAAGGATAAAGGTTGAAAAATCGTCTGTAAGGAACGGCAGGATAGTACTTAACTTGTTCACTGCTCAGCTCTGCATTAGGATTTACCCACTTGGGATACTGAGTATCTATAGGTCCCAATATACAGGGGCTTGGAGGAACACCCTGCTTTGTAGGATTTTGCCCTTTTATTCTCCTAGGAGAAGGCTCCTGTTCCTGCAAGCAAGATCAGGCCTGGCTCATGGCTGGAGCGACTGATATTGTGCCTGTCTGTGCCTGTAGAACCAGAACACATGCAGACATGGCCTTAGGGCCACACCAGTAGTGACTTCATTGCCTGCTTTCCCATCTGTTTCTTGGGTGCGGGAAGAACATGAATGCATTTCTGTAAGCTTTGGACTTAAATGCAGACCTTCATTTGCAGCCTAGTGGAGTGCGAATGATTGGGATTGCGCAGAAATCCTTAAGGTTCGGGGAAATTTCCACATAGCTAGTCTGCAGTGGATCTTTAAAATCCTTTCTATCCCCTGCCAGACCCTTAAGAAAGGAGAGATTATAGCTTGGTTCCAGTGGTGTTAGACTGACAGAATAATACTGGCCTGATTTCCCAAGCACCCATACACTAATTGTGGGTTATTTAATCTGTTCCCCAGTATTATAGCATAGGAGAGCTTTTACTCATCTGAGGGCATGCTAGCCAGGAAAACAAGAAGCCTGGAGGTCTGGCTGCACCCTCTATATCTGTGGCTCTAAGGGAGAGAGTGAGCTCCTCACCCGAAGGAGCTTGTCCTGGGCTAGGCTGTCGGGGCGTACCAGCGGAGGCAAAGAATGAAGGAGGGGACTCTCCATACAGGTTCCACAAGCAGGTTTATGGCTGGTGAGGGGACTAGGGACGAAGAGCCGATTTTTGGAGAGGGTCCAGGATTTTTATACTTAAGGCAGGAAAGGTGGCGATAAGGGTAACAGACAATAGGGTAAAGGAAAGGAGGCGGGATTTACAAGGAGGCAACCAATGGTGACAACTTAGAGGACGGATTACAGGAGGCAGCCAATGGGGTATTGAGTAACACAGAAACGTCTAGAACTGATACATATTCAACTAAGGGAAATGAATGTTTACAAACTTATACATAAAACAGGCAGGGGAGAACAGGAACAATCAACACAAAGTAGGCAAATAGCTGCACCAAGGGGTGATGGGATCTCACCCTAACAACGAAGGCAGGCTTCAAACCTTGGTGCCTGACCACCAAACAGTAGAATCTGGAGTTTCTTCCAGGGTCAGGGTGGCTATGGCCACTTGCACCGCACACTGGTCATGAAGCAGCCTCGTTGTTCATCTTCTTTCTGCATTAAAGAAACAAGCTAAATAGAAAAGGGAAAATTGGTTTCCGCAATTCGTCGCTTCTTCATTGTTACCCCTGTCACTTTTGGTTTTAGATTCAGTATTTTCACAGGGATTTCATTATATCCCTTCTCAAAAATTTCCGTCAAAGGGCCTTAAATCCAAGTAACGAGTTTGTCTGCTTCTAAAACAGATCAATTAGGCCACTGGAGGCCACCGTGGCTTGGCAGAAACAGATAAATTCATTAAAGTCTTACAATTTCAGATAAGTTTTGTTTTTAACCCTGTTTTTGGATCAGCTTAAATTGGTGCCTACTCAGTGTAAAGTGGTTCTTTGCCAAATTGAGGTTAGTTGACATAAGACAGTTTCAAATCGATTTCAGAGTGTCCGCATAGGAGCTCAGACTGGTTTAACACAATTGATTTAAAAATACACCTTTAATTAAACTAGTGCAACTTTGTGTAGATAAAGCCTTGAAAAATCAATTTCACATTATGTTCCATGACAGGGAGTTCTGAGCTTCCATTATCTCAAAACCAGAGGTTCCTTTGAAAAGCCAAGATTTGCAAAGGGTATCCTGCTCAGATCAGCCTCAATTACTGTAACTAACAGGAGTGTGTCAATAACAGAATTTTAAAAAAGGTTCCTCCATGTAGGTAGTTTTATCTTTAAGGCTTTCCTCCCCATTGTCTGTCTCATCTTCCCTCTCTTCCCCTTCTGTCGAACACGTCCTTTCTCAAGGTTTTCTGGCAGTTAACTGTTTCAATCTGGAAATTATTTTACATCATTCAACCAATACTATTTCAAATACTGTAGTGTTATATACTGTCAGGATAAACTGCACTGAATATGTTCCATCTGTGCTGCATGGTCTTCATTCTGATGTGTTACACCAATGTAACTGTACTGATGTCTAAATCATCATAGTTAAATAGATGAATACAGGCTCAGAGTGCCTGTCAAGGTCAGGAACATGACATATATTACCCAGTGCGTGTTAAAGAATTCATTTCAGTTTAGCACTTCTAAGCACCTGTTATAGATTGGTCAAAGTATTTAAAAATAGGTTATCTGGCCATGGTCATTGTTCAGCTATACCTTGGGGGATTGTGGTCAAAGGTGATCATAAAAAAAAAGGATCATTTGAAGAGGATTTGGAGATGAGTGTTAAAAATAATTGAGGGTATGAAAGAAATTCTGTCTTAATAGCACTATATTAATTTAAATGGAACTTCAGGAGATACTCGAATATACATATGCTAAGGTAGATGTGGTAATCATCAGTAAAACCCAACTCACTGAAAAAGTTTCACTGGCCAGTGGGATATCTGGGGTAAATATAAAATGGTTTTAAGAAACAAAATAGGGGGAAAAAACTCTCTAAAACCAGTAGAAATACAGATCCTTGTTTGGGGAGGCAGAAGGTACTGCAGACAAGCAGGAAATTTTTCATGGAGGATGTTTGCCCCATAGGTGCCTAATTTGAGGTTTGTTTTCTCCAAACCACTGTTAGATTGATGTCTGACTTTGAAAGAAGTCTGATATAATTTCCATTTTTTGCCATCATGCAAAGCCGTAACGGACTAGAGTACTGTCACTCAAACCCAGTCTCCATTCACATATTTTCTTTCTCTTTGATTCCAGCTGGAAGACAAATTTGCTGCCACATAACACTTTAAAGCCTTGTGCTTCTGGGGCCCTATTCTGAAATCTTGAAAATAGTAGGAAAACGAAGTATTTCTTTAATGTTATGTTAATACAGCTGCTGGTAGGACCCATCTGGCCCTATTTTTTCCTGCATGTTCCTTGTGACTGCAACTAACCTTTCTCACCTCCAACCTGTACATTTTTATCACAGCTTTTTCTCTGATTTTATTTGATATTCTGCAACACCAGCTGAGACAGTCAGTACCACAATCAGTGCAGGTTATTTTCTATCCCACAAGACACAAGTTGCACAGAACACAGAAAGACTCTGGAACAATGGGTGAGGATGGGGGCTTCAGTCCACAGTGTAAATGAAGGACAGCATCTGTGTCTTCAAGAACCAGGAGCAGGTAACTGTTTCTGTTTCAATTTTTGTAATAAAGAGGAAAACTCATTAGGGATTATAAATGTAACAGAGATAGAGATAGAGATGAGATATAGAGATAGAGATAGAGATAGGGGTAGAAGTAAAATAGTGGAAACTTGTCCAGTGAAAATGGCATGGAAAATTGTTAGAAATATTCATCCATAGAGATCACTGCTATTATTTTGTTTTTGAAGTTTCAGCTGTTTAGATGGAGCTCAGAATACTCAGTGAATGCCCAGTTCAGTCGTCAGTCTTTAATAGTGGAAAGTTGCAGTGGTTTGATTAAGCCATATATTACTATGTAAGTGTTCTCTCATATACAACAAGGGATAACCCCAACAAATGGGGACATAGAGGTCGTTTATGTGAGGCAGGTACTCTTCCTTTATCAAGGAACGTCATTCAGACATAACCAGTTTCTTCACATTGCTCTGGGATCTGCAAAAGCCTTCCATCAATACCAGGAAACTTGTTAGTGGCTGGGATTATCCCAGACTCTTGGGCACGAGAAGACTCAGCGCTGTGGAGGTCACATGTAGGGAGGTTGAAAGAAGTAGTAAAAATGAGCGACTGCCTTATCCACAAAGCATGTTTGGGTTTGTAAATCCTAAAGTACTCCAGATTAATACCAAATTGTTGCAATAAAGTAATCCCAAACCTGAAACTACATTCGTTGGTAAATAGCCTATGTTAGTAGTGACAGCTTCCCAGTGCATGCAAATACCGGTTTAAGTCTTGTAGAAGAATGGGTGATTTCCAGTTGTTGATCAGCAAGAATCAGTTGTCAACAATTTTAACTGTATGACAGTTTGGGATTTTTTTTCAGTTCAGAGGAAGGATGCTCAGTTTACTGAATGTCTGTTGTTGTCAGCAAGTTTTATGCAATTCTAAATCTATCCTCTATCACCCTGAATTTCTCTTCTTAACAGATTTCGCATGGATGAGAAGTGCTGTCACAGTGCTTAATAACATTCATGTGACACTGCCTTATGTCACAGTGTGGTTAACTGCCCAGTGATCAAGATGTCCCACAACTTTCTAAATCACACTGTTTCCCTCTCCCACTCTTCCTAAATGTATTCTCCTCTGATTTAAATAAAAGTGCATGTATATGCAGAAACAGGTCTCTAATTTGTTTTGTTTAAGTAGGTTTAATTAGAATTTATTCTTATCACAGAGAATAGATTTAGACAGGTCATGGCTTCATTAGAAAGGCTTTGTGCTTTTATCTGTTTGAATAGTAAAATTGCAGGGGTGTATAGACTAGAACACTTCCAGTATCCTTAGGATTACTCTCAGTGGGATGTAGGCAGCTGTTTGCTCATGCTGTGATTCAGCTATTTTTGATACTGATCAGTCTGTGATTTACTCGGGTATGGACCTCTTGTTTTCTTCTTCTCAGTAGCCTAAACAGTGTGAACTGTGTGTGATCTCAGGCAGCAAGGACACCTAACAAGAACAAAGATACCTAATTCAGCTAAATGTTTTCTTCATGAAAGTCTGCCAGACTCAGTCTTGTATGTAAAGTTTAGACCATGTTTTGAGGAAAGCCTGGTAGCTTTAAAGTGCATCTTTCATGACCACTGTATCCCTCTAAGCAGTTAAAACAGAGACTGGTTGTATTGATCCACTCAGAAGAATGTTGGTCCACTCAAAAGTCGTGAGATATAGATCCTTAAGCTGATCAATTGGATGGATAAACGAGTGCAGGTTGTTCTTGTGTAGGAACTCTGGCAGCTATTTCAGTCATTTGCTGCTTCTGCTGACTCTGGTAGTCCTGGTTCATGCTGAGGCAAACATATGAATGAGTACAAAATATGTCAGCAAGAAAAAATGTGCTGTAACATGTTACTTCTCATGGACCTGAAGATGCCCTGGGAGTCTTTTCCATGTTCAGATATTTAGCAGACATTGGTTTCATATCTCAGCATAGCTGGACTGAAAATGTAAAGCTAGTTTAAAGCATCTTAAGCACCTCTGATGTTATTCCTGATCCTTAATGAGTCTACATAAGCGTTTAAAATGGGTCATTTTAACTGTTGCATGCAGTTTTGTGGATGTCCCTCTGGCGCTCCATTATCCCATGGTAATAAAGTTTCAATTTGCTTTAAGAGGTTGCGGGGGTCTTTCCCATCTTAAGTCCAGCTGTCACAGCTGTCTTTCAAAACTAGTTTTAATCTTCCTCCCCTTTTTCCTGACCTATGACTCCCATCATTAGGATCTTTTATTCTCTGACGACATTGCAAAATCTTTCTCAATTTATTCTGGAAAGATTTGTGGGCATATGCAATGTGAAATTGGGGCAATAAAAGAAATAGTTTACAAGTTTCAGTGATTGTTGTCAACTTAGTACCAAGCAGATCTTTGAAAATCCTGTGTCCACATGTGATAAGTGCAAGTAATTAACACAGGAATTATATAATACTAATGGAAATAATTAACCTTTTCCATCCTACTGCTTCCTTCGTACATGTTTGGATGTACACAGAGATATATTCTTATTAATAACAAACACACATCATTCCACTATTTTAGCATGTGAAATCTGTTGGACATTATTCTCCTGCCTGTCTTGTCTTCATCATCCCCTTTGGCAGCCACAGGTTGAGCAGCAGTCAAACTGTACTAAGCAGACTTCTGAGTCCATTTTACTCTGGTTGTCCATTAGTCAAGTCATTTTTGCCAGCTGATCTTGCTACAATGCTTTTGCTAGTATCAAATTCATGCTCTCTCTGTACCTATTGAAATCAGGGTTTAATTTCAGACTTAACCGATCTATGTATTGTTATGGGCTATTGAACACGACAGTAGGAAACTAAATGAGGCCAGTGGACGTCATTTCAGTCATACTGTGAGTTTCCAGAGGGAAATCCACTAGAATGGCTTTAATGCTCACAGCAGTAAGGTGATAGGTTAAACATTCTAAGTGCTAGTGACAAGTATGATTTGAAAGAAAGAAAAGTTTTTGAAACGTTGCAGGCTATTTGCTGCGTATTTGCACCAGCCTGACTTATTAATTATTCAAATAAGACATTGAATATTTGATCAGAATCTGTAATCCCTTCTTCAGTTAACATATTATTTACTTTTGAAAAGTGCTGATGTACCATACTTTTCCCATTGCACCTGCAAAAATGAATTGGTCCAATTTATGTGCACGGAATAATATATTGTGCTTTAATGTTCAAGATATTATTCATTACTTTCTACTCATATAAGCCTTCTTACCTTCTTCATATTTTATTAGTGCCCTTTAAAAAGACATAAAAAATCAGTCATGTAGGTATTCCATTTTAAATTATGCAGATGATGTTAAATGCAATTATAATCTATTCTTTATTAATTATAGATACACTCTGTGTTTTCTATAAATTGCATTTATTCACTACAAATAATTAGGCATTTTAGTCCATTGCTGGTCTCATGACCAGAGCATTATTACTGGCTGTTTGTAAAGTGAGAGGAACACTTTTCAAATCAAATTAGCATAATTTAGCTATTACGGTTTTCATTTAGCATCACTTTATCTACAGCATATGTAAAATATGCAGTATTTTCTATAATGCATTTGTTTTAAATAAGTTAAAGTTGCCACTACAAATTTTTCAGGAAATGAAAATATGTGTTTTTATGTAGCCTGTGGCTCAGTATATCTTTTAAGAAGTTTTCTATCTGGAATACAAGACTTCTTCTTACGTGTTTCCTGTAGTGCTTTAGTGATTGTCCTGTCAATGGAACAGATGCTCATAATTTTCTGGCAGGAATGATTTCTTTTTGTAACAACATACTGTTTTGATGGGCCCAAAAGAGTCTGCGGGAAGTGCTAAGTCCACTGAAAATCTGCCAGGTGGTAATTGGGCAGACAAGGGGGCTGGCAAGCTTCTCTTCTCTCTTGCTGGTTTCCTGCCATTGCCTCTGTCTCTGCATGATAGCTGCTCCCCTGGTTACCCATCGCTCTGGATCTCCGTGATGCCCCTGCCCTCACTGTTGTGGGGCTGTGCTGTTTGCTGAGCTGCTTGGCTCTGCATCTGTCTCATTAATTAACATTGAGGTCTCCGTGGGTCCACAACGAGTCATTTCAGTGGTGTAGGGGGCACAGCCTGCTAAAAAGCTGTGAGAAGATGCAGGCACCTTGGTCAGGCAAAGATTAGCAAGGTAACGATGGGCAGAAAATCGGCCTCCAGGGCAAAGCTGATGGGAAGTCTGGAGTACCCATGGAAACAAAGGAGCCCAGGAGTGAGCAGAAGGAAAAGCAGGCTGGCCTTGGGGACTTGTGAAATACTGTCAGTGAGAGTCAGTATTTCAGAAATGACATGAAGGCAGCATCAACCATGTAAAATTATTGGAGTTACTGGGTGTGCAGCTCAGTTCGAGACTGATGAAAATTCATAATAGTGACACTTCTTCACAAGACAGAAACAGCAGGTCGGAGTCACTCGACGTAAATCCACACACAAAAGCTGAAAGGTTTAGGTCTAGAACATGATTTGGAAGCCAAGACAGGGAAGACCTTAAGCACATGTTTGAGTTCAGTTGGTTTAAATGGGATTCAAGGGACTGTTTTGAAGTTGCTTTTAATATACCTTCTTTCCTGTTTTACATTTTACCGTTTACATAAATGGAAGCCACACAAGGGACATCAGAAACATAATAGTTTAGACATGCTCATATAATGGTGAAGAAGCTTGAATGTCTGTCCACAAGAATGGTGCAGTTTCTTCCCCTTAAGATCTTAAAAAGATTTGTGACTGACAGTGCCCTGCTTTGGTCTGTGTTAAGAATAAATGGCGTATGTTTCTGTTAAAATCAGCTGAGCTCAGTTATTACTCATCTAGCTTTAAGGTGCTTGCCTATGCTATAATAACTGTTCTTAATATATTAAGAAAAGAAGTTCTTGTTTCTACAAGACAGATGTCTGGGTCCCCAAGAGACAGGCTGTCTCTGCTCTGCTCACCACACACCAAAGGGAATGAAAAGAAATGAGGACCTGCTTTGATGCACAGGCTGGGGCTGTTCAGAGGCAAACATAGCTATTGCTGCCTTTGGCTAACAAAGGGAGCCTGCAGTAAAGGGGGCATAAGCTCTTTTTGTGAAATTGTAGATTTTTGTCTCTGTCCTAGGCATAAAGGGTTCCTTTCTGAATAGACTGCCTCCTACTGCTTGCTCTGGGATGGTGGAAGCTTCCGCACAGTACAGTGTTGGTTCCTGAAGTAAGCATAAAGTTTTAGTTTCTGATTAGTCTGGGAGAAGACAACAGAAATACTTCACCCTTGATGCTTAAATACTTGGCTTTATCACAGAGCTTAGAGTTTTGATGTGAGATAATATTGCCTTTCAGATTGTCTATAGTAAATATTTTTACATGAGCAATCCATGTGCTTTTCCTTGCCAAGAATGATGGCCAAGCAACAGACTTCCAGTATAACATAACAAATGTTAGAAAGGTAGGTCAGATCCTGTATCCTCTACTCAGGAAGTAACAGTAAAAGCAGCCACCTCCAACCCCACACGAATAGTTAGAAAAGAACAGAGGAGACTTAAATAGATGGGGAAAAGCTTGTAGGGCAAAGCTCTTTTTAGATTTTTCATGTCCTTCCAAAGTCCTATGAATCTAAGCATGACTGTCAAGTTGAGACACATGCTTTTTAATCTTGAGAAAGTCTGCATGCAACAGTTCTTCAGTCTTTTGTGATGCCAGTATTGCTCTTCTATGCGCTGTCAACCATTAGTCATTGCCAGAACACTTTAGTGTATTGTTTGCTTGAAACATATTTCAGAACATTGTCCGCTGCACTAGGCTGTGATATCTGCTGAGCTTTTGTTCACTTAGCCTTGATTTTTGTCTGCAGCTGTTTCTGTTTGTCATCGGTGTCTCTGGTCAAGCTGGACAAAGAAAACTAAAGTAAAGCTCTGCCTTTCCAGTTCATGATTTTGCTCATTCACCCACTTCTACGTCAACTGCACCTTTTATGTTCTGTGTAACACTGTTGTACACAGCTTCCATAAGGTGGGCATCATAAACTTTGTAAAGATTATGTGCATCAGAAAATCCTTAAAAGTGACACAGAGCCACTTTATCAGCCCCAGTACCAAGTCTCTACTTTCTTTCCAGGACAGTGAAATCACTCATTCCAGGCTGCTGTAATACCCCCTTAGGATATTCTGAGCTGTGCCAGAGATCAGTGTTACTTCTGCAATGCTAACAGCAATTATTCATTATTCCTTATAATACAGGGTATCAGCAGCACCCAACAAAGCTATTAAGCAGCAGGTTTAAAATGAACAAAAGGAAATATTTTTCACACAGCACATAATTACATCATGGAGCTCATTGCCTCCAGATGCTGTGAAGGCAAAATTATAAATGGGTTAAAAAATGGGCTAGACAAATTCATTATTAAACACAATGGCTGTGTGCAGTCTCTGGCTGAGGAAGACATTGCTCAGAAAAGCCATTGATTGCTAGAAGCTACAGGGGTATGCTGGGGAAAGATTCATTCTCTATTTGCTCTATTCTTCATACTTTTTAATAAACATCTGCTACTAGTTCTGTTGCAGAAAAACTAATCGGTTGTATGGACCTCTGGTTTGACCCAGTATGGCTGTTAACACACATAAAGAGGAAAAAAAATAAATCAATGCTCCTGTATATACACAGCAAACAATGTGATGTGAAATGGTAATTCTTTCTTTTTTTTTCCCATAGTGGTAGTCAATTTTATAGAGCTAACATCACTTCAGCTTATAAAGAACACAGACTGCTCTTTTAATCAGATAGCATCCTCAGTGTTTTCTAGTTCTTTTATTCTACTAGCTCTTCTCCTAGTTCACTGTCTTACTGGTGGACTACAGGACTGCTGTGGACTGGGGCTGCAGCTTGATGATGCTGTAAAGGGAAAGAGGAAAAACTAAATTCAGTTGTAAAATACTTTTATATAAAATGCACGTAGTTGCTATGCTAAAGCCTAATCCTTGAGCCTTTATTCTGAGCAGTGCTTTATTCTGTAAAGAATCTTGTTTCCATTAATTAGACCCTTTCGAGACAGTTCTATTATTTACAGTATGTTGAGGAAGTGGAATTAAATTCCTAGTGTGGGCAGTAAACCACTTCTTCTCATGTTCTGGAGAGCAAAAGGGGCGCCGTTGTCTGAATTTTTGAAGTTAAACAGGTTGAGCTTCCAAACCACACCAAAGCATTTGCTTTGGTTTTGCACTGGGAAAAACATTTAAAATCTAAGGAAATTTGGTGTCTTGCTGCTTTCCTAGTAGTTCTATACACATTTCAGTTTTGCCACTGACTTTTTAATTGTCTCTTCTTTTACAACATCAGCAGCTTGAATTTTAAGTTTTGATGGTTACATTGTGAATCAAGTCTATAGAAACGACAGTAGCTAGAACATACAAAAGTGTTTGAATACAAGGAAAATCACATAAATTGCTCATGCTTTTTATATGTCTAATTGTAGATCTGGTTTGAGATTGACATATTTTCCCTCCATTTGTCAGATTTTTGCACAGCATTTGTGTTTATTTTACTGGTATTTACTAAGCACATGTATCTCTGGCACACAAAGAAAGCTAGAAGAGCCATGCTATGTGCAGGATTTAGGGCTTCTTTCAAGTTTAACTGTTTTGTGGATTGCTTTTTATTTCTTGTTATTGAGACCGTGTGTTTCTTATTTTTGGTGACTTTTTTTAAAACACTAATCCTGCCATTAGTAGATATTTGAACATTGCTGAGGTAGAAGGACAGTCTACCTGGGAAGCAAATGTCTTTCATTTTGACATAACTAGGAGTATGTTTTCTTTTAGTTGAAGTGTGCTACAGTGAAATTGCCTTAAATATCTTACAGGGGATCAGGTTGAATCTTTTTTAAATAGTCCTTTTCCAAGGGCCAAGAAACTAATAAAGGTACCAAGTTTTTGTCTTGCTGCACACTGACACAGAGGTCTGCTTGTGCTTCATCAGTATTTACACTCACTCTCTGCCGGAGTCCCTGGAAACCTGACTGACCAATCTGGAAGTGTAATAGTAACATGATTTTTTTGGTATAACGAAATATTTGGATAGTGCTACCCATATGACTGTTCTAGTGTGGAGCAGCAGTGTTCCAGAGTGCTCAAGCTTAGTAGTGCAATAACACTGGAAAAAGAAAAACTAAAAAGATTGCTTTCCTCTCTATGGAGAAAAAGGAAAAAAATACTCTATAGAAAGTACTATTTTTACTGTCATTAATACACACCACATACTTAAAAGCTGAAATTCATGTGTATAAAGCAGTGAAATACTCCATTCACCACACAGTTTCAACCCACTCGTGGAAAAGTTTCAGCATCTCATGAAAAACAGAAAAATTATCTTGATTTATGCCAGAATTCAAGTTGGATCTGGTATCATATCAAGTGTTTGTGTTTTAAGTGATATGACAAGTTTAGTTGCCAGCTATTATGACTACAGTGAAGTTACAGAGAACAATAGCTTCCAAGTTCAGGTACCTAATACAAAGCAAAATAAACCATACTTTTTTGGGGTATTGTCTCAGATATACTTTTAAATATATTCTTACGGAACTAAGATTCAGGTTGACTTACGGCAAGGTAGGGAGCCAGAGTGGGACATGTCAGACCTTATCTCTCTTTTCAGCTACCTGAACAGAGGTTGTAACCCGGTGGGAGTCAGTCTCTTCTGTGAGGTAGCAGGCAACAGGACGAAAGTAAATGGTGTCAAGTTGGTGCCAGGGGAGGTTTAGATTGGATATTTATTATTACACCTAATGTCAGGATTGGAACATTTCAGTGCCAGGTCACTCTTGTCCATCTAGGTCACTCTTCATCATTTTGTCCTGTTCCATTTGCAGAATTTGGCTCATGGAGTTTAATAATAAATCTAATAAATATGGACTTTATTGGATTGTTTTAGACTACTAGTAATTGGCTTAATGAGAAACAGATGCCTGGAATCTTTGTATTGTCTTCTAAGGGAAATATTTATATAGAGACTCAAATTTTTTAAAGTTTTGTTTTATAGAGGGATGCAGAGAATAAAGGCATCTGCTGCTATTCAGCAGAGCTGTTATAATGTTGGCTTCCCTCAATTAATCTAGCTTGAGTGCAGTGTTCTAATGAAAGGAAATGTAGAATAAAAATTTAGAGCTGCAATGTATATAAATCTTGAAATGTCCATGGATTGCTGATAAATTGCTGTGTTTTGTTCAGTTTATGCAAAAGAGAAAATCAAGAAGCAGATTGAAAAGCCAAAATTATACATCAAGTCATTAAATCTCAATCTTCATTACTGAAGAATTGTTTTGATACTCAGCAAGATCAGAATCTGAACAAACGAGTAGCTAGGTGACACGTTCAGAAGGGTCCTGAACACTAGGAGAAAATCCACAGAATAATGTCATAGGTGTGATCTAAGTGCAGAACTATGATTGCTCCTTTTCTGTTCTTAAGGCTCTGAATATAAACAATATTTTGCACTGAGTTTTTTCTTTGTGACTAACCCTTTATTTCTTTGTTAAGTTTCATATTTTGTAATCCATTTTGTTAACACAGACTTGGTAACTTTTCAGTTAGCTCTCTTTACTTCATAAACAACTCACCTTCATGTCCTCACCATATTGTCCTTTAGAAAAAAAAGACTGTTCTGTCAAACAATGGCACTTTTCTTCACTTTTTTTTTTTTTTTTTTTGCTGGAGTCTGTTTGCTGTGAGTTACATTTGAGTTGTTAGTTTACTGAACTGTGCTGTTGCTCGTACATCGCAATTGTAAAACCACCAAACTAGAGGAGAAGAGACATCCTTGTTGCACATCTGTACAGTAAGTAACTCATGACACTCAAATTCTCATCTCCATCAGTATTGCTGGAGATAAATTTTTTCTGTTAGTTCAGTACTTATTTCACTTGCAGAGTATATTCTCTGAATGTAGCTGTGTGATTGATAAATAAGAAGGAAGAAGAGATACTTGCACGAGGTCAGTACAAGTTCAGAAGACTTTTCAAAGCTCTTTGAAAGTTTCTCTCTCAGGCATCAGGAATATAATAGCTGATGACATGGAAAGAGAGCTGGACGATCCAAATGTCCATCAATAAGCTCCTGGGGATACATGCTGTAGTGGAACTATCACATACGTATTGCATTTTTCTACTGAGGAAGTATTAGTACCATCTACTTGATGTTAGATGAATGATGCAGAACTGCTCTTCAAATAAGAGCATTTAGGGACAGCAACCCCTTTTGCCCCTCGCTCATTGTTAACTTCCACAGAGCAGTTCCACTACACATTACCCATTAGCTGAGCCTGGGTCATTTGAGTAGCCTTGATTCCGTGTATTATATATGAGTGATCTGTCTGGTTTTAAGCCTGGTTGATGAATTACTGCAGGGTTACCTCTCTTGGAATGAGAAAGTGCTGTATATACATTTCAAACATCAAAATAAGGCAATTCAGGTTGGTGAGCTGCTGCTCTTCATTAGTGTGCCTAAGCAAACACTGTTTGTTCTAACGAGTAGTCTTGGGGCTGTTGAAGTGCTGCTGTCTGTCAGTGTACAGTGAGCAAATTAAAAATAATTAGGTTAACAATTGACAGCAACACTTGTCATCATTGTCAATCCCATTACTACCTCTACTATTTTTATGCTTATTATCTTTATATGCACTTAAATACTCTGTGTTGTTCTTTGACTAGTTTCTCAGAGAGATGGGAAATCATCTAGGACCAATATCATCTTTTTCAAAGTATTTACCCACCTTTCCAGTAAGTGTGCAGTTGTCCAAAGGGAAGATGATTGACAGGAAACAATTACAGAGTGAGAGCCTGCAGAGGGATGTCTGGGAAAAGGAAACATAACTTTAAAACCCAGAGCCAGGATTTTTGGACAGTGAAGTAGTGGGAGCTCCCGTTGCTGTGGAAGTTCTCAGTGGCTCTGCTGTGACCCATTACTGCTCTCCCTGAAGCAAAAGAGTGTAGCAAATGATAAGCTCAGGGACTGGGTGCCAGTCAGGAAAAGTGGTAAATAGACATGTAGCTTTAAGATGGGAGATCTTTTTCTTTAGAACAAGGAAAATGCTGGGCTAAAAGTCAAGCCCAGAGGAATGACTGACTATATATGCTAGCAAACAGTGTATTTGCAAACAAAGAAAGCAGACATTGAGGCACCAAAGTTTCCTGTGAAGATCAAAAAATGTAATGAGCCAGCACAATGAAGTGCTATCCTTTTTTTGAAAGGGCACTGCAAGTAGACCTTTATCTGCTCTAGCATACCATACTGCTCTTACTTCCCTTGAAAAGTTCTGTCTTATCCACAGGGAAAAACAACAGTGTGCAAAATATTTGTGTTCCATCTGTGCAGCCCAGTGTACTCTGGCTTTTATCTTGTAGTTAAATGTGATGTCAGTGTCGCCCTGTAGCAGAATTAAAATCTTATTATCTGAGCTTTGTTTCTCTCTTATCTTCTATTCAAACTATATTAACTAGAGCAGCCGAGATACACTTACGGAAACCCTTGAGGCCCACTTAGTGAGCCAAATCTGAGGGGTGCTTTATCACTTCTGAAAGGTTAGATCAGCTGAGTGTACATTACAGCTAGGATGAAGATAGGGGAGGGGTTCATTCACTTTTCAAATTCAACATTTGTTTGCTTTTGTTTTGTTTCTCCACATGCCGTTTTCTGTTGCTTCAGGGAATTTTATTACATTGAAGGTTTTTCCAAATTGCATGGTTCTAAACCACAAACAGCTTGTCTTTACAGGGGATTTGAAGATCTTACTGGGTTTTCTGTGCTTGGGTTAGCTGATAAAGTCAGGCAGTTCTTGTGAATTCTGAGCTCAGAGCACTGTCTCAATTACAATGATGAATTCAGATAAAATCAGACAAAAATATTACTGGATTAGCTAGAAATATGTCAGAAGTCACCTTTCTTATCAGTGTATGTGTCCACCAGTTTTAATGTCGATCACCTTTCATTAGAAATAATCTTCAGTAAGCAGAAGTGCACTGGTATTAAATACATAGTCTCTTTTCAAATAATATAGTTGCTCAAAGAATAATGTAGCAGGCTTACAGTGTCAGTCAAGTCATGGAAAATAAGTATTTTTCCATGGAAAGTATTTCCCACGTCAGAAGGAGTTTCTTGAATCATTAAGCCTTTTCTGTTCATTACATATCTAGGCATATCTAGGCAATGAGTGAAGTAGCTCTCATCAATCACTTCAACAAGTGAACAGAAAAGTTTAATGACTGCAACACAAAGCTTACCACTTCAGTCAAATGCAGACTTTTTCTTCTGGTGACTAAATTTTTTTTATATTTTCTTCTTCTCCTCCCTCTCCCTCTTTCTCACTCTGAATTTTTCATTTTAATTTCTTTTTTCTTTTCTTCCTTTTGTTTTCTTTTTATTTTTTGGTTACATTTTAAAGAAATTGCAAACTCTTCTCTTTACTGTAGGAAGAAGTAGTCCTTGCCTTCTTTTTTCACAGCACATTGTATCTTTATGCTCTACTTTAATAATATTTCATTAGTTCTTTGAAACCATTCCCTAGGGCAAGCTTTTATTATTTGTAAAGTAAATCAAATATCAAAGTGCTAATCTTTAGGAGGAAAAATGGGCTAGACTCAGAAAAAAATATTTAAATCTTTTATTAGTTTTTTGAATTAAAATTTAAAGTGCACAGAAAGATTCCAAATAATATTCTCAAAGCTCTAAGGTACCTAAAACCAGTTTGGTTTTTCTTTGCCTGATAAAATTCTGAGTACAATAGAGAAAATCTAGGAGTGATGTACCTCTGAGTTCTAAGTAGCATTGTGGAAGGAATGGTTTGCTTGGCAGAAAGGGACTTTAAAAAGAGTTTCCTAAATAAAAATTTGAAATGAAAAACAAGAAGTGAAAAATCTGGTTACCTTTGAGACCTGCATTAGCTCAAATTCAATGTCTCTGCCTTCATACAACATTTTAAGATACCGCTCCATTTTGGCCTCATTCAAACCATGTCATAGTGACCAGATTGAGTATTTTCCTTCTGTCCGAGTCCTTTGAGGTATTTACACGTTACCCTTCCAAAGATAGTATAAAGAAGTCAATTTAGAATTTACCTTACTTACACATCCAGTGGACTGTATGTGACCTGGAGTCCTGCCCCTTTTGTGTAAATCATAGAATCCCAGAATGATTTGGGTTGGAAGGAACTTCAGGGATCCTCTCGTTCCTCCTCTCCTGCCATGGACAGGGACACCTCTCCCTAGCTGCTCAGAGCCCCATCCAACCTGGCCTTGAACTCTTCAAGGGATGCGGCATCCACAACTTCGCTGTTCCAGTGCCTCACTATCCTTGTTGTGAAGAAATACATGTGTCTTGGTAGGTAGGATTCCTCTGTAAGAAATAAACAATTCTGCACCATTTTTTACTCATGTGTACGATTAACGTGTAATTACATCCTTTGTAACAACGTGGGGAGGTAGCAAGGAGATGGCACAGTTAATGACTAATGAAGCAGATAGTTTTGTTCACAAAAGGATGGATAGTGCTTGTGTGGTCATCAATTTCTTTCTCTGGTTTCCTATCAAAGCACAGAACTAGTTGGTATTCAGAGTAGCCTGTGTTCATTCACTTTATATTTACAGACGTTACAGTCATGAGTGTTGCTCAAGTTCACACTCTTCTTGAAAGTATACAGATATGATGGTTATGAATAGAACTTTTATTTACATACTGTGTGAAGAAAAAAAAACGTGGGGAGGAATGGGGAGATAAGAAAATCCCACATGATGTACATAAAAAGTATTCGTTATATCCTCCAAAAGCAGGAAATCCATTTTCATAAGAGGAAATAAGCACTGCTTGAGACCAACTTTATTTTCTCCTACACACAAGTTAAAAATAATATATCCTGCACATTAGTTACAGTACAAGGGTGCATATTGTACCCAGAGGGTCCTTTCTGTAAAAAAGGATCATGAAATCCTATCAACAGACTGTTATTTTTCTGCTGGAGATAAATCAGGAAGATTAATGAGGTTAAGTTATTGCTGTCTAGTATGCCAGGGAATGAGTTTCTAAATTAGAATTTTAATTGTATGTTCTATTGCAGTCCTCTTATTAATTCACATTTCACCGTATTTCTAAAATCTTTCCTTATATGGAAGTCTTAAAGAATTTTGAAGGAATTAAAGTAATGGAGTTTTTGAAACTTAAGTGGGTAAAATGGAAGTGGCTCTAAAAGCCTATCAAAACTAGGTTGGTTATCTGTCAGATCTTTAGACCGCTCTGCAGAATCTATAAAGATTTCTATTCCTGCTGTTGAATATTGCAAGTTAGTTTCAGGTGTTACTTTCAGTATTAGATACCAAGATAAGAAGTTACACCAACAGATCTCATAAATTGGTTGGGTTAAAAAGATATGGAAAGTAATTCTTTGTTAGTTATTACAGAAGTACTCTATGACATTCTTTTTTGCAGCCTTGTCATGATTTAAGACCAAATGACAATGGGTTATTGGAGACTGAATATACTAAGCTACCAAAATATTTCAATCACCGATATATGCAGCTTTACAAATCACACAACTTCCATTCCACAGGAGAGGGCACATTCCAGGAAAGAAGTTGGGTGGGTCTGTGTGGTGGTTCCAACCATGCCGTGGGTTCTCCTACAGTGTCTCTCTGGTCATCTCATCCTCTGGGTCATTTCCCCAAGGAATTCTAGACACTGTCAGATACAGGACTGGGTACAAAAAACCCCCTTATTCTTGATTATCTTGTTCAAATGCACTTAGCACCTAAAAACCAGCCTTCAGCATGGCTGGCACTCAGGATGTGCTATTCCTGAAGGTGTACAACACCTTCACAATTTTCACAGTGACTGACAAGTCACTTTCACTTAAGTTGCTTCTCTGTTCTAGTGAGCTAGTGAGCTACTCTCTTGTCCTATAGCGTTAACTAAATTTCATGTGTATTTCCCAATGCTATTGTCAACTAGAGCTACACATGCTGAGTGCTACAAGTATCTGTGTCATTTATAGTACCATACTGAAGCAGTTTGATCATATCAATACATTTTCTTTGTGCTGCTGCAGCTTGGCTAGACTGGCCAGTTGTCCAGGAAGTAGCAAAGCATGTGACTTTAAAAATACAAGCGTATTAGGAAGTGCACTAATTGAAAGCACTGCCTCTGAAAAATGAGCACACCAATGCAATCACAGAATTAGTACCAGGTTTTTTCTTACTGTGTGGTTTTAGTCCTGGGTTTGAAATCCGAGTGTTAAGTAAGGCATGCTGCAGTTAGTGGAGGAGGTAATGGTTCCTCTTCCATTTCACCATTTAATGCAGGTTTATGCATGATATTTAGTGTCTCAAAAGACCAGAAGCACTTTTGCTTTCCTACTCTTCTTCTCATGTGTCATGCAGACTAACCTAAATGCACCTGAGAAAGAAAAGACTGTTTCCTACCTCTGGCTATGCAAAACTTTGAGTGGATGTTTCTGGGGTTTTTTACATCAGTTCAAGTAGGAACAACCACATAAAGGAGCATCAGGAGCAATATCAGAGAGCTGCTGTATGTCAGACTACAACTCTGTATGTGCTTTAAAACTGATCTGCATTTTTTATCTCACGCAGAAGAAACTTTATATAACCTATCAGGCTAATTTTACCAGAAAAATCTGAACACAACAAGTTTTAGCATTAGCATCAATATATTCTATTTGCAACAGTCTGTTGGGTTTTGGGGTTTTTTTCTTCTGTGTTCAGACCTAGGCTACAGTAATGCACCAGTAAGTGCTTTTTAGCTGCTGAAGGCAGTTTACATTGATTAGATAGATTTTCACATTGGCTCTTGCAACACACACTTTTCAAGGGCAGGCGCAGTAAAATGGTTTTTTTTAAATTCCGTTATTTGAAAACTGGACATAATTCTCAGTGATTGAAGCTGACAGAGAAGGAAAAGCTGATGGTGAATATATTCTCTAGTGGCAGGCTGTCATCCACAGATGCTCTCAGTGACCAAAGCAATGACTGAAGTACGAAGAGCTGCTTGCATGCAGTGGGTTGCCATCAGTTACCACTGCTTGCAAACACTTGGGAAGATCTATTACCTACAGGTGATGCATTTTCAATGATGAAAGCTTCACTTAAAGCGTCTAGAAGATTAAAAATGTTGTTTAATAGCTTGGATCTCCCTGCAGATTTCTTTTAATGTAACTATCAGTGACCCTTTTTAATTCCTTAATAGTCTAAATACTCAATTATCAACAAACTGAATATGATGATTTTCATTTTCTGTTTAAAAAAAGAACAGTTAATGTTGTTAAGTCACAAGAACATCCTCACATGCCAGATATTTAGCAGATTCTGAATACTGAAAATCCAATGAACTGACAGATTTACTGCACTCACACATCTTGCAGTTTTCATTAAATGAGCCTGAAGATCCTTGTCCTCCAAACATTTATGGACTTGCTTAAAAATAAATGTATATTTACTGGGGTTTGTAAATAAAAAGAGTTTAATGTGACCCTAGGATCTTAACTCAGACTGTAATGGATGCATTTTTTCCCGTCTGTAATCTCCACATACAAAATGGACACAGCATTAGTGTTAAACTAGTAATGAATCTTCACTATCAAATTCAGGGCATTTTAGGCATCTAATTTAGCTTCAATTCAAAGGACTATAGTAGAAATATAAGTTTCTTCTCTAGCTAATTGAGTTTAGACAAGGACCTCCATTAGGACCACTGTTAGTTGTCTGGTCTGACCTAAAGTAGACAGGGTGCATAACTCTCTGTTGTGTAACTTAAAAACAAATCCAGAGGTATTTGTAACTGGATAGGTCAAATTACCAATGTTGTTAAAATACATCTTCATCTGGTTATTCAGAAGTAACAATGGAAGATTAATGTTATCAGTGAAGAAACTAAGAGTCAATAGAGAAAATCAGATACCATAAAGACCCAAACACTTGAAAACAAATCCACAGGTCAAACTGAAGACTGTTACACAGTGCAATATGCATTTCTTTGTACCTACAAATAATATTCTTGCTTATTAAGTAGGCAGAGCAAGATTTATTATGTCCTTAACGTCTCATTTCTTTGCATGTAAGAGCTTGCTTTTTGTAAATGACATTGTGGGAGACTACACTGTTGTCACCTAGCAACTACAAAGTATTTTTTGAAAAAGTTGCTGCTTGGTTTTTGATTAATAATAAAAATAGTAATTCCACACTTTACATTTGCAGATCTTAAAGCACTTACACAGATGTAAATTTTTTGTGTCCTTATCTGGAACCATGAAATCTAGGATAGAAAGTGTGTTGGCAAAGATGACAATCAACAGAGATACAAATTTTATTCTGAAGATCTCACCCTGTTACCCTCATTCCAGCCTATTCAAACTGTACTTTTATACAGGTCCTTTCCAATATTTTTTGGCCTTATGAATTTTAAATGAGGAAAGGGAATAATTTTAAAAAATCTGTATTTGCAATTATTATCTTCCCCTCTCATTTGAGATATTGCAGTTATTTCCTAGTCTGAGGGTCACAGTGAATTAGCCCTTGGCAAATATTTAATTTTTAATGGAAAGCACTGCAGTATTGAGTTAAAGCACGCAAAAGTATCACATTCATCCTAAGATGATCCTGCTGCTGCATCACTGACCAGTTTTCATGTTGCATATAAAGCAGTTCTCTGTAATTAATTTTTCTTCAGAAAGTGTTTTATCCTGATTATTGAAATATTTTCTACTGACAGAATGACAGTTGACATGCATACTGAAATGTCTGCTGTAAAAACAGCTGGCTTGAAGAACACTTCATTTTTCAAGAAGATCACGGAGGCTGGGTAGCCAAGGTTCTGTGTGATTTTGAGTTGAAGAAATGCTTATTTTAAATTATTTGAGAAATGTCCTATACTCATTTTTGGTTCTCCATTGCCCTTACCAAGCATTTGGTGGAGTGAAGCTGTTTGGGGGCCATATTTCCTCCTAAGGGTCCACAATTTTAAGGAACTTCTAAGGATGAATTAGAATGAATAGCCACAAAGATAATGTGTGGGCTGCTGTGCAGCAGCATCCTTGGAGAGTGATATGTCAGGAAAGAGATTTTAAAAATTTCTGTAATGAAACGTGTATTTCTCACAAGTAAGGAAAGATCTTGACAGATCATCTGTTATGACATATCTGCTCTGTTCTTTGTGGGACAAATGAGATTTCTCCTTATAATACATTGTGGATTATCATTCTGTTGCAGTTTGTGTAATGGCAGCACATGGGGAATTTAGGAAATGACACTCCAGCTGTCTTTTACAATAAGTGTTTCTTTTTATGCTTTTGCACTGTAATACCTCTTCCTTCAAATTATCTTTGCTGTACTCTTCTCACTGTAATACCAGTGTGTATCCCAAAATGAATTTAAAAGAAAAATGGATGTACATGAATTATGTCTTATTTTCCCTATGTGATATGTTTTATTTCATTCACTAATTTATTGATAAAAACTCAAAGAAAAATATATATCTGAAGTTCTTTTTCTATAATACATTTTCAGTAAAGAAAGTGAAGTCAGTAAGCAGTAGCTGGAAAATGTAAATCTGTTTCCTGGTTTTTGCTGCTGTGTGAGGTTTGATATATATCTATTCTAAAGAGCAGAATTATCTGTGTTGCAGGTATATTGTGAGGAGATGGTTTCTCTGTAAGGCTCATTAAACTCATCATTGTTTTCAGAAGTGCCAAACAGGTGGAAGAAATTGAACTCATACATTGCCGATGAGACCCAGACGAGTTTCCGAAAGCAGTACATTGCCCATTCCCTGCGCATTCCCTGAATTCAGCACCATCTCAGTCTTTCCCAGCTGCCTCCAGAGACTGATTTTACTTGATTGGGTTAAAGCAGTTTTGTAAAAGTTCATTAGTGGGACTGAAAGAAGCAAGATGTCCCTTGGAATATATTTGAGTCTTCCGTATTGCAAGGTGTAGGCTCAGAAGCTGTGTCAGCAGGACTCTTTCCTCTGTAACAGCACATGTAATGCTCAGTGAATTAACCTCAAAACCACTTGCTGGGTAGTGTCTTACGGATCAATTCTGTGCACTAGTCTCTAGAAGAAGAGCTGTAAGAAAACTAGAATTTTCAGTAGTCTGCCTGGCTGTCTGAAATGCAAAATCCACATCAAATTTTAGATGAGATGAATTGTTAGTTTGTTGTCTTTGGAGCTTGCTGCTGAACATTTCCATCTCTACTTTGCCTTTAACTGTGTTTAGTTGCTCATCACCCAGTGTTGTCTGAGAGTGTGAACTTCGCAAGAAACTGAGACATAGATCTTTGCCCATTGCCTTATGCAGTTTGGTTGGACTTACTAGAAAAGTAATTTCCATCCAGCCTGAGCTGAAAGTGCTCTAGAGTGGGAGGGCCTGCTTGTTCTAGATGCCACTGGCAAATCTGTAATCAGATAACGATTGACGCCTTCTTGGCAAAGAGCCCCAAAGCTGTAAATCATCTTGGGATTCACAGGGTTCCACTTCTCTATCCTGGTAGCAATCTGTGTTTCTCAGAGCTGTACCCAATGATGGTATGCTATTATTAAGGGGAAATTTATTTGTATTAGTGGGTTTTAATAATTTCAGTTTCCAAACCATTAAAAATTTTCTAAGGAAGTGCGGAGAAATGAAGGAAAAACAAATTGAAGCCACTGACAAGGCTTCTGGTTTTCTTGAGTTACTATTTATAAACATTTTAGAAGTAGTCCCTATATTCCCAGGAATTTCAAGATCATAAGTTGGAAACTGGTACTCAAGTGAACTTACTAAAAGAATACCCATTTTAGACACTGCATGCCCTTGTGTTCTGTGGACTTCCGCAAGAGTTCAAGGGTTTGTTTTGACTTTTATGCTCTTTGTTATTGGAAATCATTGGGATTTGAAAAACAATCTTCTTCAAATTTGAGGGCGAAGGACACTAAGGGTAGACCATTTAATGGGCATTATCTATTTTAAACCCTCAGTATGTGTTGAGATCTTGCAAGAGATACAAACTTCCCAATGTTTTCCCTATTTAGTGTGGTACAAAAGATTTCATCTCCTGATCATTCTAGTAAAAAGATGAAAACATCAGTTAAGGCTGGCCATAATCATGATAGAATTACAGTAATTTGCTTGGCAACTAAGTGGTTTTTAACACAAGGTTAATATTTCTGTAAGAAATTTTAAAATGCATCTTTGTCATACAACTTACGGATATAATGTATAAATTAAGAGATTGTGCGAATGCTCTTTTACATCACAGAAAGCACAGGACAGATAGGGTATAACAACTTGCTTGCTGCCCTTTTGGCAGCTTCTGTGTTTTATTAATGTAAAAATAAACTTTTAGCACCTTCAACTTTCTTATTTACATGAGATTTGTTAGCTAGAGCCCAGAGATTGGGTGAATATGAGATTATATCTTTCACAAAATGACATTGGTTTTATTCTCTGAGAAAATAATCATCATGGTGGCGTCATAAATTGTGCTTAAGGGAAAAAAGACGTGTGCTAGTTGAATCCATGGTTTTTTAAATGCCTTTTTTAAATGTTTGGATCCGTGAGGTTGTCTGCCAACAAGTAAATGAAACTTGGGGTATGTCAAAAATAAAACGTATCAGTACAGTCTGTAATTTCTACACTCAAATACTGGAGCAACTCCAACACTGATGATGAAGCTCCTTCAGCTTCATGTGTGTGTGTGTATGAGAACTATAAGGGGAATCTGGGTAGCACAAATGAAGGACTCTCACTGTTGCAAGAACGCAGATTTGGAAAGATTTAATAGCACTTCACTTGCAAATAATTCTTCTTGCTATTACACAGATAATCTCATGTCAAATTTTAAGTAACATCTGGAGCTATGCATAAATACCATTTAAACAGGAGACTCATATTTTTGCTCAATAAAAGAATCAGTTAAATGACACTTTAACAACAATACCCACAAGTACTGTTTGCCTTTCTCTTTTGTTTATCCATAAGGTAACTGTTGCTGCCTGCTTTTCTTAATGTCACTTTCTTTCCTTTTTTTAGAGTTTCTTTGAAGGACAGTCTGCACCGTGGGATTCAGCTAAGAAAGATGAGAACAGAATGAAAAATAGATATGGGAATATCATTGCATGTGAGTGTTGACAACACAATTGTGCACTTTGTTAACTTCCCTTCAGAACTGGTTAAGAATGACCACCAGCCTTGTGCTCACATCAGGCTTATATTCCTTCTCCCTAATTAAGAAGATAAAAATGAGGGAAGATGGGGTTTTTGGGGGTTTTTTTGAGAAATGTCAGATTTAATGCATTTTCTCAACTGCCCTTCTGTATACTTTCTGTCCTGTGATCAGCATTTGGCTAATGGAGAATGACACCTTTAACCAGTACTCCGCTCTAACAGGTCCCAAACTGCTCTTGTCAGCTTAGCACAGGAGTACCCATGATCACATCAATACCTTGGTATTGTGTTCTGGATATTGTAGGAGCAGACAATACTGCTGTTTAAGTGTTCCACAGTAACAGAGACAACTACCCTGGCTTATGCTAGACAGAGTCTAAGGTAAAAAAGGTAAACCATATGTTTTACTTAAAAATGCCAGGCTTAATAAAGATTAGACATACTAATAATCAAATAACTTGAGAACATGATAACATGCTTTGGTTAGTAACCCCTAAATCTCGCATTATGAGAATTCTAAAGCATTGTGACTAGAGATGCTGCACATGAACATGGGGGCAGGAAATATATCAAGTTCAGTAAAATTATATTATTTACACACTGATGTTGTTGCACTTCAACCTTTAAGTTCTCAGTGTGTACGTAGGAGATGATCCTTTCCCTGTTTTTTCCCTTTAAAATCTAAATTTAAGATGTGGAGTGTATGTGTTTCTAATAGCCAGCCAGATGAGCAGGTATAAGCAGAGAAATAAGCAGCCATCACCTTGTTTTGTAAGCATGAAAGTGAAGGGTAGTCTTTAAGGAGGCATCATTTAATGGTACTGCTGGAGTTCAGAAATCATGTAGAATCCCAGGTACACAGGACAGCAGAGAAGAATAAGCCATGCTGATTGTCTGAACAGTCGGAGGACCTGTGGAAGGAGTATGTAGTGCCTGTTTCCACTAACTTCAGCACCTATTCCAGGTGCTTGTCCAGGCACATATCTGCTTAGGTTTCCTCATCAGTGAACCACGTGGACTTGACAGAGAGAAGAACAGGTCTTGTGGAGAAATGGTTCAAAATAGAGCCCATTTGAATGCTTCTGAATCACCACCTCAGAAAGTCCTCTCTGCAGTGCATGTGTAAAGAGTGTAGAGAGAACAGCTCCCAACTTAGTGATCTACAGTAGGTGATGTGAATAGGCCCAGATGGGCTGAGACTGACTGCAAACAGAAAACAGCTCTGTAGCTTGCTGCAGAATGAGAACCCACAGGAAATACACGTGGAGGCAGAGGCAAATTAAGCAAGAGATGATCTGCAACATAGTTTTGAGTGGCCATGATAGTATTGCTATGTATTTTGGATGTACACTGTGCTATATACTCGAAAAGGAAATTAAATGTTCTAGAGAAATGGGATTATCATGATGGGCTGGTGCATATACAAAAGCAGGTAAGTTAGCTAGATGTGGTTTTGCTTGTTTCCGTCCAAGCAATATTTAATGTGTAACGCACTTGGTTTTTTATGAGGATATAGCAATACATTACATGAGTAACAGCTAATCTTTTAAGTAAAAATATTGAAGGCAAAAATAAGAAATACAAAGCAGTTTAATGCTTATCCTTGCTTTGTGAAATTTTGTTTCCAGCCCAAGCCTATTACCATAGATCTTCTCTTGTAGTCAGGTTTAGTGTGTCACTCCCCTCTTTAATGTCATGTTAGACATTGTCTTACACTTTGACATCCTTTGGTTGAAGAAAACCAGAAAACTGCAAGTGCTTTATGTCTGAGGTAATCAAGTGATGAATAGCCAAGGGAGAACACATAAAAGATATTAGATACACAAATCAATGACAATTACAAGTGATACTAGAGGCTTTCTAAGAGGCCAAATATAACTCAGGACATTTAGATCTCAATTTACTTGAAATGTCCTCAGTATTTAGCAGAAGGAGGGAGTTGGATGGAGTTTTTATCAATAACACTTCCTGTCTATGTGGCTGTGAAAACAAAGATAACACAAGTTAAAATTAAGATCTACTAGAATTAAAGGCAGTCTCTTAAAAGAAAAGCTGAAACTGCCCACAGTTTGTAGCTCAATTTGTTGTTTGTTGTTGTTAAATACGTGTATGCAAATGCATAGTTAACTTTTTAATTATTTTATGTATTTTTCTTCTGGATAAATGATTGCATTTCTCAGAGTCTGAGAATACAATTTGAATGCTCTACTTTCTAAAATTTGTCCCAGATAACTGTGTAAAGTATATGCTTTCACTTAAAAGCATTTTAATAAATTCCCCTTTTATGCTATGTTCAAACACTTAAAAATCCAGTGGTTCAGATGCCGCTGACTATGGGTACATAATTATAATGAAATATATATTTTTTCTGCAAAGCATATTTTTTTTTCTCTCCATTTACCCTCTTCATTTAAATTTTTCCCAAGATACTACTGTTAGATTATTGCTTGTAGTCATTATTGTTCTCAGAGGGAACTAAAACAATAGCACTAAGCGGCCAGCATTGCAGGAGCTTGTCAAAATTGTAATATGCTTTTTGTTACCCAAGTGATGTGCATTTAATTGGCTACAAGTATGCCCTACCCACTGTATGACAGTGGCTACAAAAAGTTGAATCATGGTCACAATCCAGTCACCACAGGAAACATGCTCCTCCTCTACTGAACAAAAAAACCTGTGGGTTTTCTCATTAGGAACTAAACCCAGCATGAATCTGCTAAATTAATCTTTCTTCACCTAAGAAAAATTATGTTTCTGCCATAATTGTGTGGGGTTATGCATGGATTTTGGTAAAATTTATTCATTTTTTTCCTCAGGAGAGATCTTGAGGTGATTTGGGAATGGAAGGGGTTCTGTCTTTATTTTTACCTAACTCAGTATTGACTAAATCAGAAGAGAGTATTGATCACAGCTTTTTAAAGCAGCTAAAGATTTCAGGTGAGACATTTACAAAAGATTTGATTTGCAGAGAATCGGGAAGGCACATCCCAAGAAGGAGTCATTGCCTAGGCATGCTAATAGACCAGGTGCTCAAGGGGCTTGTTAGAGATCAGTCTGCAGGCTGGCATATATATGTTGTAGGTAACATGAGGCAAGAGAGAATAAAATGCTTATATTCATTATCTATTACCGTATTCTACAAAGACAAATTTATTCTAAGATAACTAATTTTGAAAGCTTAAGTGATCAGTGGAAAGTTACATTAGATCTCCTAATGTAAGGGTATCGAAGTAACAATGAGATGGAAAAAGGGAGTATTTAAAAGCTACACAAATTGTCAAGAGCAGCTGAAGTATAAAGGAAAAAAATACCTTAAAAATCTGGACAGTTAACCTAGAGGCTATTTAAAAATCAACACACATGTTGAAGAATATGGCTTGTGTGCCTCTTAGTTTTAAATCTGCTTGACATAAGCATAGCCTAGACACAGTGACACTTCTTTGTGTTGACATAAGGATTTTTTTGCAATTTAACAAGTGTTGCCATGCAGTAAGGAGTTAACTTGAATTCTCAAACCAATAAAAAAAGGGGGTCACTCCAGTTCCACTGCAAATGAATGGGTATTGGACAGACCATTACCTCCAGAATTCCCAGAAACTTAGCTGAGAATGCAGTACTAAAAAAGATTCACATGAGAAGAAAAAAGACAAAGAGATGATATGAAGATATAGGTATGAAGTAACTTCTTTATTTTGCTTAATCCAAAGCAAGAGTTATTGCAAGGAAAGTAACAAAGAAAAGATACCACTGCATATTACTCAATTGTATAAGTCAGTCAAAAACAAATAACAGGAAGTTACGTTTTTAAGATGTATCTAAGAGGGAAATCTAAGGTTGTTTTGCCCAATATGGAACTCATTTCTATGCCAGTGATCAAATAGGGGTTTCAGTTACCTAAATATAGACATGTGGTGCCATTTCAGGTGACCCGGGACATCTGTGCAAGACCAACGAATGCGGCACGTGAGAGACGTGTTATTCCATAGTGGCAGCTGAAAGCTAGGCAGTATATCCTGGTGGCTACATAAAGTGCCATGAGATGTTTTATGCTTAGACAACTGAGCCCTGCCCTGTGTAATTCAAGGAGTACAAAAGTGTAGATCTTTACTAGACTGAGTTGTGCTGGTGAGAACGCCTGTAAGGCAACGATGTGGGAAATCATGAAAATATGGATGAAGATATATATACATGAGTCCAAACAAGCTTGACTTCTGAGTCTGCTGACTTTAGAAGAAGTTGGATCAGGTCCCAAAACTGTAAAAGCAGCAGCCATGGCTGGAGCTTAGAAAGTTCCGTGGTATCTTTCTTAAGTAAGATGGATTTTTAGGATTAAGGTCCTGTGAGCCAAATCTCTGTTCTGAAGAAACTGATAAATAGCTTAATTAAGCATAGAATAGCAAAGCACTTGGATAAGCATAGCTTGGTAGAGTCAGACAAGCAGGGGTTATGTAATGGAAGGTCACAGCTCTATAAATTTTGATTCTTGGGAAAGAATACAGAGGCTGAAAAAGCTAACCTGATTAACATAACTGATTCCAATATTCCAGCATGTTTGAAAAGCTCATTCTTGAAGACTGTTGAGTGAAATAATCCCAAGAAAATAGCAATGTAAGACCTGTGTGGAACCTGGAGATGGAATTTTAATTCATTCTGATTTACAGTGTTTGGGGTTGTAGCATGCCCTTTCTCTCTCCCAAGGGAATCCCAGGCTCTGAGATCTCTAGTTCTCAAGACTCGGAGCATAAAAGAGGACGAGGTAAAGAATTTACCTTGATCAATTTGTCTCTTGACTTACAATTCTAAAACAATGCTATTTTAAGAAGCACTTGCCCTCTTCTTCCTCTACCATAATGTGGGATGATATTTTGCTACTTATAATGAAGTTGGGTTTTTAAGCCACTTCATATTCTTTCATTTATTCATTATCTTTTAGGAATTTTAAAGCTTCAGAAATAGCTGTTCAGAACACGTGTGGGAAGTTTCAGGTGTTTTAATGATTATTTACATTAACAAAAAAATAATGACCATCATGAAGGTCTGTCAATCAGCTGCAAATTATATTAGCTCAGAAATCAGGCAGCAAAACAATAATACACAGGTATCTAATTAGCAAGAGTACCTCATAAACAAAGCAGCAGTAAAGTGGCTGCTTACCAGCTCTCCACCCTTGAGATCCTACCCTCAAATTGTTTTATCAACATCTTGTGCAGCATTCTGCAAAAGCCTTTATGTTTGGTTGCTTTTGAACTAAGAGAGTCGAGGGGAGCTTACGAAGTCTCCGAGAAGAAGGAGCCCTGCCAGCCTACAGATATTCTTCTGCAGGGTGGGAACTAGCCTCTAGCAGTGTTGCTATTCATAGAGATTATGAGGCAGCTGACATGAGATGAATTCATGCCATACTGGTTCGGATTGGAATTTAGAAAATTAAGTTGGAAATGTTTTCACAGTCCTGGACAGATACAGATGACCACAGTGGAGCAAAGTTCAGTGACGAAGCCATTGTCTGGCTGCTTGGGTTTTGCCATTACTTTGTTTTGCTTTCTCTCTTACTGAAAACATAATGAGTTTCCTTCAAAAACTCTGAGGTGGCAGTGTGTCTTGAATGACTTCAGCTTCTTTTGAGTACTGGCAGAAGCATTTCAAAATTATTAAACTTGTGACAACTTAATGTTATTTTATTGACAAAAGCAGGGGGGATGAAGGCAAAAATCATAATTGTAATGGGTTTCACATTAGAAGATTTAAGAAATTCATACTGAAAATCAGATGGGATTTGGAAAGCCTGTGAATGACTGAAATGAGAATTAAATGTAGATACAGTTTTCATAACCAACAAAATGAGCATGAACTTGCAACTGCTAAGGTTTTAGTTTGACTTTAAAGGAATATTTTGATTAAGTCTTTGTTCCTCAATATGTCTTTAATTACTTTTTTTTCTTCTCCATTGTTCCCACTGCAGATGATCATTCTCGAGTGAGACTGCAGCCTATTGAAGGAGAAACAAGTTCCGATTACATCAATGGGAATTATATTGATGTGCGTATCCTGATGTAGTCAACAAGCTCACGGTTGTGTTCAGTCAAAGAGGGAACTCCTACTAGTCTCACATTATTCATAATTTGTAATAGCTAATATCAGCTGCTAACATTTTTTAGCACTGGAGAATGCTATCTTTGGAAGCTAGGTGTGCACTAAAGGAAGAAAAAAGCCTCAAAGGTTTTGTCAATCAGTGAATTAAATGAGTCGTTTCCTCCAACTGCCACTAGACCGAAACCTTGCCAGGAACACTGTATGGCTACTTTTCCTGCTGGTGCTTATATGGGCTAGCAAAATGTTATTTTCACTTTCTGTCAACAGCTTGGCATCATTCCACGTTTAAAAGAAAGCTGTTTGCATATTAATGTGACAAAACTCTGTAATGCCTAATGCAGAGATTTGCAGTCTCTTGTCATCTCTGCACTTTTAAGTCGCCTTCAAAGTATATTCTGCAGCTGTTAACCAGTAATTCTAATGCAAGCAAGACATTTCATTAAATATGTAGGCTTTTTAATTATTGAAAGTGGCTTCTTTGTTCATTCTGCATCATGTTAACTTAATGTTTTACATTAGAATAAATTCTTTAAGAGACAAGGTGTTTTTGGTTGAAAGAATGAGCTCAAAAGTAGAATTGGAAATCTTTAAAAAGCCAATATTATTTATCTAAAGCCAGAAGTCTATGGATAGCAAAGTTAGTAATTTTACTGTTTACGTGGAGTGCTAGATGTTAGGCTAAGTAAAACAAGTGTTGCTTCATAGGAAACTGTGCCTACTAAAGATTTCTTGTTCAGCAGTTACATCTTTGAAAAATGATGTCACAGTTTGCAGTTCAAATTTAATTTCTAGTATGAAACACGAATGTAATGGATGTTTTTTCTCAGAATGTGGAAGAGCTAGAGCTATAGAAGAAAAGTAGGTACTTCAGTTGTAACAATCCAAAGTCTGAGGGAACTTTCTGAAGATACCTCCCATTACTGATGTTTATAAGCACATTCCAGAATCATTAAACTAAGCTCAGATTTCTGCTCAGTCCCTTGCTGTTGAAAGTATAGCACAGCCACCGAGCAGTGAAGGCACATATGGAAATACATTTAGTTAGACGCCACACTAATCTCTGAAGGGAGTAATCTGTCATGGAAGGAAAGAGAGTTCACACTGGGGACTTAGATTTGAATTCACTTTCACATTTCCTCCAACATTCAGGATTGTTCTCATTTTAGGCTAGTGGTATGTTCTTGTGTCAGATTTGAATCTTACACTAAAATATTTTAGTATGTGAGAGCTAAAGATTTGGATCATACAGTCTCATATAAAATGCTGATAGATAGCTGTATAGAAAACAGGTTTTTTTGCTTATGGAGTACAAAAGGATGGAGAGAATGTGGCCCTAGAAGAAACAGTGCCTGAGAACCAGAAAAGTCTTTCCCTCATCCTCAGCAGATGGCTTCATTGCAGAGCTTGGAGGACTGCAGGCATCCTCCAAAGACAACTCTGCCACAAAACACAGCATGAGTGTTTATAATCTTGCTAGTCAGGTTTCCATTGGAAGCGCTGCTTTTTCTACTGCAGAAGCAGCTTTAATTTTGCTCCTGCATGCAGTTATTACTAGAGTTGTCGTGCTGTCAGTATAACATGTTAATAAGGGAATGGCACCATCATAGACACAATGGTTATGATGTATTTTTTCCCATGCTTTTTTTTCACTGGGAAATGGAAGTGTTTGATCCCAGGCACTAAGAATTAGGTAACACATAGCAGGAAAAAAACCCACTCTGTAGCTCTCTGAACTTCTCAGTTCATAGACTTCCAAATTTTGCTTCAATGTCATGTAAAGAAATCAGTTCTTTAATTCATGTTATTCTTTCTGTAATATTCAAAGTATCTTCAGTTGTTTTGATTCTTTCCCACCTTGTATCACTACATTTCCCCTTGCTCTTTCACAAAGAAATTGCAGTGGCATGCATGCTACAGCCTTAAGTTCTTCCTGCTGATGACTGACAATGATCATAACCACTATTCAAATATTAACACTCCTACAACTGAACTGATCAGCATACTTGTACATGATCTAAACATTTGGTGACACTCCCATCACATCAGAAATTCAAATACTATACAAATGCTATCATTACATTTTAGCAACCTGTTCCATGTTGCAAAGAATGCTTAGAGTGTTGGTCTTTTATTGCTTGGCCAACTTGTGATTAAGTTGCTCTTGTCATCAGAGTTGTATTATGTTCGTCCTGAAAAGGTATGTTCATACCAAATGATTTAATCAAAGAACTTATCCTCCTTTTTACTGTTGAGAAATAAAACATAAATAAATCACCATGGGCAGAGTGAACACCATGCCCTCCTGCCTTCCCCAGGCTGAATGCAAATCTGACATTGTTTAACTGTTAAAAAAGGGGTAGGCTTTGCAGTCAATAGCAATAGGTGAAGGTGTATCTCAGACTCCATGAGCACCTAATGCCATTAACTGTAAGGGCTAGGGAAGATTTCATGCTGTTCATTTTCAGCAGAGCCAACAAGGGACTGAAAGAACATATTACCTCTGGCCCCTAATGTACAAGGCTGCAACTTAAGTATTCTGCGGAAAACACATTTGCTTTCGTTTCCTTTCTCACTTGCCCTTCTCCAAATGGAAAGAACTTTTGCATCTAATACATTATTTGTACTGTTGTGACATTTACGGAATACTATCCTAAATGAAGATTCACTCATAGGAACATAGCCAAGGTGCATACTGCTGATTTTTTTTTTCTTTTCAATTTATTCTAGGGTTATCATAGACCAAATCATTACATTGCCACACAAGGTAAGTTTATCACCTTTTCCTTGTGGTTATGTGAGGCTAAGAGGTTTTGGTACTTGAATTGCAGTTTATTCTCTCTAACATGCATTTTTGCCACAGTCAATATCCAAGGTAGAGTCCAGTCAATCACTTAGGTAGAAATGAGGAAATGGAATTAATATCAAATTTTCAGGTATTTCAAGTAAGCAGTCCTTCACCTTTGTGTTAAAATAGGTTTTGAGTAAAAAAGCAGAATGCATCCTTTTTCAAAGAAGTTACTCAGCATTATGTTACTCATGAAAAAAGAAATGAGTCATGGTAGAAATATTTGGTAACTGTTCAGAGAGACAACAGTGTCATGAAAATGTGTGTTCTCTTAACTGTTCGATGATAACTAGGCTCCAGGTCCTTAATATACAAAACTCTTCAGCTAGCAACTTTTGGTAGAGGACCAAAAGATGTTTAAACACTGGCAGGAGGATTCATCACAGGGTTCTACAGAGACAGTTTTACAGGCCGTCATTTAAAAGCTTGCTCAAGAAAAAGAGCCTATTCTTTTATCAACATGCAAATTAATTTTCAATTTGTACTTGTCTTTAAAGACATAATTTGCGCATTCTGATGCAATCCTTATTTATTTTTTTGGTCAAGTTCAGAGCTGGAACAAATGGGAAGAATGAGTCTTCTGTGACTACTTAGTCACAATATTGAACAATATGTCAATCTCCTGCCTATGCTTGGATAGCATGTGTGTGAAAATTCGATTGCTCCTCCACTGCTTGGAGGGAATCTTTTTTGTAATAGGTAGTCTGTGACAGAGCTTCTTGCATTTGCCCGTGGATCTGAAAAAGCTGAGCTCCACCCACAGATGTTATTTCAACCTTTTAAGGGACCCAGCTGGAGTACTGAGTATAATATGCTCCAAATAATCTTAACATGTGTTGGATTTAGAGGTCCCATACTTTTTAAGGATTTTTTTAACAAAGCAGATAAAATGTTGGCCATGTCAAATAAGGGGTCTTGCTGTGATTTAACTTGTTTCTTAAATATCCCAGTCTGCTGCCTCCAGTCCCCACTTCCACCAGTGGGAGGTTTCATATCTCTGCCTTGCTGTACCTTAGCTTTCCACAGTCTCAAATGTGGTGCTGCTTCATGTCAGATGACAGTGGGGCAGGACACAGATATTATTTCTAGAACCACTTCACTAGTGTCAATATTACACTTTTAGACCAGAGTTTTACACTTCCAGAATTTGTGATCTTAGAATATGAGCCATTTAAATGTGCTTCCTCTTCCACTTCTGCTGCCCACCTATCACGTTGAAGGAGCATTTGAGCAACGCTCTCAGGCACATGGTGTGATTCTCGGGCTGCTGTGTGCGGGGCCAGGAGCTGGACTCAATGATCCTTGTGGATGCCAGGATATTCTATGATTCTATTCTATGTCTGCCTTTATTAGTAAGCCCATCACGTGCCACAACTTGCAGTGCAGCCCGCAATGTCCATGCAATGTTTTAGAACACACTTTCATCAGCTATGTATGAATACATCATGCAGCACAACAGTTAAGCTGAATTTTTAATTCCCTTGATACCTACTTTTCATCAGTCTTTAAATAACTTTTCCCATTCTCCCTTTTCTCCTCCACAGCAGTTTTCACAGGTGCACATGCCTATTGTTCTTTGACGGAAAGTATCATTATGTGAGTCAGTTTTAAATCTCCAAGGAGTTAGAATGATTGATATTTAATTTTCCTATGTTCTTAAGCTGCATTCAACATATCAAGTGTTAATGAGCAAATATAATTGTTTGAAGTGAAGAAGTGGCAAATTTAATCAGTTTGTAATAGACTACCAATCTGCTTTTAACAGAGCTGGGAGTTGCCTAATCACCTGTTTATTGAAGTGTTACTGTCTTTCATACTAACCAGAGTCTGACATGCAGACTAGTAGCTTTCCACCTTGGCATTCATAGCATCCTGCTGCTACCTTGAATTAGGGGAGGAAACATTTTTTAAAAGAATTTCTTAATGGAGGCTTTCTCAACTAAAAATCAAAAATTATTTTGCTTCAGCTTTTAAGAGTAATACATTCAGAGTGTGCAATTTCAATTACAAAATTAATATCAATTTTCCTTTATGTGATAAGTATAATGTGAGTGGCAGACTGAATTTACAGCTAATAAAGACTTTTGGTGATCTGCTGTAATTGGCATCAACAGATGGCATCCGCACCTGAGTCACCATGATTAAAAAGAATCCCTCGTCAAAAGCCAGCATATTGGGTCATGCAGAACCAGCAGGCTGGTGCAATTTAAAAACTCATTATTTTGCTTTATATATCCCTTGTTCCCATGGATATAATTCTTCTTTTTATAGGAGAATATCAAGCTCCTGTATGATCTGTTGAATTTACTGGCAGGTAAGGGTTATTTTTTTCGCAGGAGTTAGGTAATCAATGAATTTTAACCAGGCCTTTCCATGAGAGCATTAGGTTGAAGATCTGTACAGTGCTTATTCTCACAGATACTGCTGGATGTTCTGATTAGTGTATGACTTCTGATCTAGCAAGTCTCACCTTGATTACTGAGCAGGAAAAAATAATTGGGTTTGTATGTATTTGTTCTTTGTCTCCTGAAGCTCAGGTAGTTTACTGAGCTATGTTGTAGCTTCTTTTAGTCTCTATCAAGGGCTTTGGATGCTTCCTCCTCCACAGTACCAGCAACTGTAAATGATGAGTGACAAATGTTAACACAGTTCTGCAGCATCACTCATGGCCATTTCCACCAGGGCTGGTTTTCAAGGTCAGTCATGTGAAACAGCAGATACTCACATGCAAGCTGCATGTCTTCATATATGAAGTACATTCTTTTGTGCATCTCAGACTTTTCAATACTCCCCACAGTTCAGATTGTCTCTGCTTGCTAGAGCATGCAGAGGAGCCGGATCTAAGATGTTTTGTGGAAGTACTTCAGAGCATATCTTAATGACTATAAAAAGTTACCCTTGAAAATAAAACAATTTTAGATACAATGGAGCAGTGTAGCTTTTCAACCTCTTCTTTTTCCTCTGTTGTAAAGCAGATGCTAAATTGCTTTCTGTATTGCTTATTATGGAGACAGACATCAAGTCAAGTTTCAGTCAGGAGGAGTTTTTTAGGAATAAGTTAGAAACTTTTGAAAATAAATATTTACAAAAAAAATGTTTACAGTCTTCACTACCAACAGCATAAACTTGCCACTCTAATAAGCCCTTTCATATTCCTTCTCTCTTCTGCAAAATACTTGTCTTTCTTCCACACACAACTGTATGTGCTGTGTGAACATTTTAATAAGGGTTTTCAGAAACAAAAACACATTCTCTTTCAAACTGAAACTTCCCTTTTAGACATCTGAAGCAGAAATAGTACATTGAATAACAATAACCTTAACTTCCTTGGCATGTTTTTTTTGGTTTTGTGTCGCAAAAAGTTGTCACGACTACAGCAGTCTGGAAGTTCCACACTTCTCTTCACAAAGAAACTCTTCCTTCTATGGTTTTAGCCTCCAGATGAATAGTAACGTTTGAAATTACTTCAGGGAGAATTGAATAACAGCAAGGCAAAATAGTTGTCCACAATTTTTCAGTTTTATAGATGCTGTCATTTTTGCAGGGTGTGGGACTGAAAACAGCCATTCTGTTTTCCTGATAGGTATACAAAGTGATTGAATTCTATGTACCTGTATTAATCTTGAAGATTCAACTGTGTTTGATGCTGTTCTTTACTTCTTAATCTTCAAAACATTAAAAAGGTGGTTGAAGCCATCTGTCTTCAGACAGAGAGATGAGCCCATTCTAAGCCCCCCTTTGAAAACGTGAGGCTTTCTAGAACCCCGTTCACCTGTTTGCCATAGTGATGACAAACGCCAAAGAAGTTACTTTTTGCCCCGACCCAAACATGTACAGAAGTTAGACCCTTCACATATGAAAGTGACATCTCCAGGCTATATTGTGAATGGTAAATTCACCTTAGCTCTCTTGCTACCGTTACCCACCAAAGACTCATGATAACAATTACGTTTGAGTATCTGTTAAAAGTTGGTACTTTCACTAGTGTTGAGGACAAAAAGAAACTGGGTGTACTAAAAGCTGGTAACCATCAAAGTCAAAACTTTTAGAAGTTGCCACTTTATGGTACATGAGAATACCAGAGTTTCTATCTGCCTCTTCATTTGTAATAGGAGGTTTTAGTGATAACTGTCAGAACAGCTATCTTTCATTATTTTCATGATTTCTGTATTTTCCCGTCTTTCTTGCAGTCAGCTGTGTGGTAGTTTTGTTTGTGCAGGGAATGAGACACCCCATTCAGGTGGAAGGCTGTAAGTGCAGAGCTAGCATAGTTTTCTAATAGGTACAAAGTTGACTTAGGCTTTGTTGCAGTGTGTCGTTTCCCTGAATCTTTGTGTATAGACCGAGTGAAACAGGAGCAGTGTTAGAACGCCACTGATAGGTTCGTTGCTAGGCGAAGGCACTTGCATTCTTCGCGTGTGACTACATTTTGCATGGAATAGATGCCCGCCTTTCATATACCTTTGGAAATTCTCTGAAAGTACAAACAAGCTCTAGATACTATATAAATAATTATTTAATGTTTATTTGCCAATATAAATTCCTAAATCCCATGCAGGCTGTTCTTGCACTTGCTTGTCAATGTGGCTTGTGAAACAAGTTTGAGAAAACGATGATTTTTCTGTACTGCATTGTCAAAGCCACAGAGCAAGAAAAAGCAGTTCTTCCTATCATCTCCCCCACACAGATTGAGCTGCAGTAAATCAGACATAAAGGACTTCAGAGCATATATAGATCTTTGTCTCAAACACAAGATACTGGTTTGATTTGTCTGTTGTGAAAATCAGACTAGAAAAGTTACAACAGATCTCGGCATATCAGAATAAAGAAGTAAGAGAAATGAGAGTCTGCAGTAAATAATTAGAGGCAAATCAGGCAAATGGCAATGTTTCAAAGTTGTAATGTAGTAAATAGAAGATTGTGTGAAAAGTAATATATTGGTCCTCTTTAAAAAATGTGGCTATAAAATATATTCTGCAAACAAGGAAGTTATCCTTTTTCTTAAATTCAGAAGCTGAACATGCTGTCCTTGTGAACCAAACACTTTCAGTAAAGAACATTATAAGGGTGACCATCTATTAGTGTTGCTTAGACTCCTAATTGCTATATTATGCACTAGAATCCATTTTTTGTTTGAGGAAGATGTATACAGCATCAGCCTTACAAATTGACCTGCATGTCTGTATTTTAGGGGAAGGCAAATTATGAAAAGCTGATGCGTGATGAGAAGTTTTCCATGTTCGACAAAGAATCAGCCATAAATTGGGCTTGATAGGGAAGGTACCTAGCACTCTTGACAGAGTTCTGTTAACACACCTGTTAATCAGTGAAGCCTAATGCTAAAGCAGAAAAGAGGCAGAGAAATACAGTTTGTCAGAAAAATCACATAGGCAAAGCATCTTTTTTCTGTGAAGTGTATTTACCAGATGGTCTTCAGCCATTTGGAAGAAGAAGGCTTTTGGGTCTTCTCATCTGCTAGGGAAAAAAAGGAGTGTAGCAAATTTACAAAATAGAATGTATTTCAGAAACAAATGTATCAAGAAAAAAATAAGGCAGGGCTTTTTAGGTTTTTTGGTGTTTGGGGGTTTTGGGGGGGGTTTTGGTGGGTTTTTTGGAGGGAGTTGGGGGCTTTTGTTTGTTTGTTTTTTGGTTTTGTTGTTGTTGTTGAGTTGGGGGGGTTTCTTTTGTCTTGTGACCATATCCAAATCTTTGAAATCTGTCATCTTTTCTCTCTTACATATCCTTTGGTGGCAACTGAAATCTCTATATGGATATGGCCACCAGTGTACATGACAGTCCAGGTGATTTTGAAGCACTACTTTTGAAAACAAGAAAAGATACAGGCTTATTGGATTAATTTCTTTCCCTGTCCGTCTGTATCCTTCCATGCAGTTGCATGTTCAGATGTAGACTGTGGAGATTCCCTCTGCTGCTGCTAAATCTCATTCTGCTGCAAGCATGCTCATGTATTGTGTCTGTATTAAGCACAAATACATGGCAGGTTAGAATGGTATTCCTGGTTGACAGTGTATATCAAATACTGCAGTCTCCCATAAAATATAATGAAAAAACAGAATTAAAATGTTTACATTGCCCTTTCCTACTTGAAGTGGTGAAAATAACCAGGTGGTCCCCAAAAATAACAACGAATAATAGTGCTGAATTTTTTGTGATGCAGATTTGATTTTTAACCATAATTACCTTGACATTAAAAGGAAAAATATCCAATACACATTTATTTCTATTACTTTTGTACATATCTTGATCTGACTAATAGTTGTTTGATACTGACTATTTCTGTGAGGAAGGAATAAATGTACCAGTGTTCTCTATCCTTAAATATAAATATACATTGTGAGTGATACATCTCACTCATGAGATACTTACCAGGACAATAAATTATGACAGAGGTTTTTTCTATCATTTTTACTTATGCTTTAATGTAGACTAAATTATCTTGTTTGTTTATCTAGGTAAAGTGTTCATGCTAATGCACTTAAACTCCCAGTACAAGTTTAAAAAATACAGCATCTGAATATCTTACTCACATGCATGGGCAACATTCCTTCACAATAAGGTCCTTGGGGAAAAATAAAAGAAACAAGTAGCCAAAATGAACTCATATTTTTGAGCTAGAGAATAGTGATGATTTTATTACATCCTGATGCTTATGATTGACTCAACATGGAAATAGAAAGTAGAAATGCAAAAAACTAATTAGGTTCTTTTGTCCATTCCCTAAGGAACCTTCTACTGAAGGGGATAAAATGATCTTAAACTTCTCATCCATCATCAAAATTGATTCTGCATTACAAGTTGATATGAAGAACCCAGTCCAACAAGTCAATTACTTAAGATTTTTGTTTTGGAAATGTTAGATGCAGCATGTTTTTTACAAAAAAAAAATCTGTATGTGTTAGTCTTTCCAAGCTCAGATGAGCAATTTAGAATGAGTGATTAATAGGTATTCATATTTCCATGATGCAAATCACGCTTATTGAGAAGAATGCACAAAATAGAAACAAAAGCAGCTTTCTTAGTGGAAAACACTGATTCAGCAACTGAAACTTACTGTTGGACTGCTTTCACAAAGACAGTTCGGTTTGAACCATGGTCTCAAGCCTCCTGGAATAAGCCTTCAGTCAGAGCTGTGACCTCAGGCAGAGAGCCAATACCTCGTTGCTGTTCCATCTGAATGTGTTTATACCTGTATCTCAGGTTCCCAAATGAGTCACTTATCATTCTTCCAAGATGCTTGACTGTAATTAAACAATCAAAATGTCTGTAGTACATAGAGAGAAAGAAGGTCCCTGTGTGAGTGAGACCTACTTCTCTGTAGCCAGTACACTCCACCAGAAAATACATCAAGGCCCCTAGTTACAATTGCATTATTTAAAGCTTTTCTGTTTCATAGAAGAAAAAACTGAAGCACACTCCCTGCAAGCCACTGTCCAGCAGTGCTGTCTTAAAAGCTGCAAGGTAAAGATTCAAGGCTCTGGCATTATTCAGGTATCCCACATAACTCTCACTAGGGAATTTTTAAGCCCCAGGACCGTTACATGTAATTCAGAATTTGAAAGATATTGGATTTACCCAGTCTGAGAAAATGTTAATGAGAGGAACGGACCATTTAACATCTCTGCTGTGGGGCAAGCAAATTTTATGAAAGAAAGAGTTACTCTGTTATACTGGATGAATGACATTAAACTACAACTACACTGTTTTGATGGGGTGGGTTTGGTTTTTTTTGTTGTTTTTTCCTGCAGTTAAGGTCAGAAAAAGCAGCTTTCTTGAGTGGCATAAGGGTACATATGAGCATTAGGACAGTAGTACTATGTACATATATGTACACAGCTTTTATTGCATTCAGCTTTGTCTCATCTCAGGCTAACTGTTTAAATCTGGACAATTTCTGATGCTGCCAGTTCCTCTGTTACCAGTCAGCAGTACTTCTGTGAGTAGTCAAAAGGTGTTGTGGAAATGTGCTATTTATTCTTTGGGAAACCATATGACATTTTCATTTTTTTTCGTTCAAGTAGAACAAACTGAGCTTGTATTGGAAATCTAGCCGTGGAGAAATGTCAATCAATAAGTGTGTAACACTTTATTAGATGGAAACTTAGCTGGCAGCATTAGCTGTAGTATTATAAAAATGTCTTAAATAGCACCTGTCAAGAGTGCACAAATAAAGTGTGGTCTCAGACTTTAAAATAAGTGGAGCAATGACTTGTTTCTGAACATGGTGGAAATACTAACATGGAACAGGAACGTGTAAGATTTTTCAGGAATGTAGAAGCGGTCGTGTTGTGGTTGCTGTATATTGTACCAAGACTGTTCAGTTCATTCAAACTCTACCTTGCTTCTCTTGTCTTTCAAGGTGTGTTTGGCTTCTTGTAACTGTGAGGGGCATGAACACCTTTTGTGTATTCATGGGCATTTAATAAGTGATGCACTTGTGCTACAGTGGAGCTCCAGTCCTGGACTGGGATTTCTACATGGTACCATAATGCAGACAAAATAATGCATTGAGATAGGCACTGTTCCAGCCCAGTTAAATCTGTATCAATAAAGAAAAGAAAATGCCATATGATATTCCAGAGAATAAATACCACATTCCCCCATCTGACTAGCCACAGAATCGCTGCAGAATAGGATCAGAGGAAATGCCAGCAAGAGAAATGATCCAGCCCTAGCCTACAATTGATGTGTATGTGAATATACACACAATTAGAAAATATGCATTTTCAAACCAATTATCTAGTTTTATGAAATGAGCAATTTTAAAGAAGAAAATCTCTGGAGTTTTGTCATTGCTCAAAGGATATGTATTTTTAAGTATCGCTATATTAAACCGGGAGTTCCGAATGGTGTTCTGCGTTAGTGGCTTTTTATTTTAGCTATCTGTGAAACACTTGCATTTTTTCATAAAACAGTGGGACTCTGGCTCTCCACTACTGTACATTGTAAATAGCAGTGGTTTTATTTTCTTTTTATTTTTGGAAATAGATGGAGAATTTACAGGTCAGTCTTATCCTCTTCTTATTCCTGTGAGAGGTCTAGTGCTGACTCTAAATATAGGAGTAGGTGGTATAGAAAGCCAGCCAAAGCACTGGTCAGTCTTGTGGGAGCTATACATAAAATTTCCACATGCTCCTCAGTCACTTAGTAATCTAAGCCTTGTTGAAAGCTAATGGGACTTGAAAGCACTTTGAACATTTCATTTTGTGAAAGCCAATTTTCACATACAGCAGTGTGCAGGCAGCAGGGCTGGCTGACTGGCTAGCTTGATGCAGGTAGGATTCAGTTTGTGCTTGAAAATCAGCCAATTACTATTCACTGTGCTATCCCTTGGCTGGTAATGAGAGAAAGCTGTGTTTTTCCAGAGAAAAGGATACAGTAGAAAGCCTCTGTGTTGCCAGTAGCTGCACTGGGCAGGATTTGTCCCAATAAAGCATTTCAGCTTGCTTTATAAGCAGCGCTTTCCGGAAATGTCAAGCTAACAGGATTCAGTCAGATCTGGTTTTTATTGACAATCCATCTAAGTAAGGAAATAATGAAAAGCACATTTTAAATTCGTATCTCCATCCTGATTAACTCACTTGAGTATAGCTGAGGTGACTTACTGTGGAACAGTGTTGCTGCATACTGTTTTCTTGAGGCATTGTAAGGTGGTATCATTGCAAAAGGCCAAAAGAAGAAATGGGAGACTGGCTGCAACTCAGATATATTTGATATGCATGGTATGTTCTGAAGCCTGGGTTAAAACTAGTGTTAGGAGAAAACAAACAATTTTATTTCCTTGTCAATTAAGTTCTAGTAGAATTTTTGCTTACAAAATGATACCTTTTCTTACCTATGAGTTCATTACTGCCTCTGCAAGCAAGTGGCTTCTCTCTTTGCCATCTCTGAATCTACTACAATGGAAGAATTGTTAAAATAAGGTCTAAGACTGGGGCAGAGTATTTTGCCATACCTCACATGAGAGTAGCATAGCCTCAGGCTTCCTTGCTGGTCTAATATACCTATAGGGAACCAGCCTTGTTGGTAAGTCATCCACAACTTTGTTCATTTATATTTTTTCCAAGGCAAGAGACGTTTGCAGGAAGATTTTATCAGGAAATCCAGAATAGCTGTATAATTACAATATAGCCCTGCTGAAGATTATGTAATAATTAATACTTATGAGGCTGAAGTTAGAAAGTGCTTTTCAAATGTCATCACACTCAACATTGGAATTAAATATGAATTCAAATGAAATAACGGGATAAAAGCAAAAACCTTTTTTCAGCTCATTACAGGGGTTTTATTTATTTCATTGAGATTCTTTAGTGCATAAAATGTGTATGACAGCTAGAAACTAGCAATTAATAAATAACACTGAAGCATTAGTGGCCAAGTTTTGCCAGTACAAATGTCTGTTGCTTTTTAGTGTGCTAACTGTTACAGTGATAGGCCTGGAGGAGACTACAGTAAAAGTGGACAGGTGAGTGGCACTGGGGTACCTTTTACCCTCAGTGCTGTTGTAGTTCCTGGAACAGACTTGGGAGGACTTTATTAAAGCATTTAGAAGACCTCCAGGCTATGTGACCTCATTATTTTCTTGAGACCTAAAAACACAAAAGACTGATCTGTATGCATTTTGATAGCTAGTGGTGAGCATTGGGCCCATATGGTATAGTTGATACCTTGACTACAGCTCTATTTCAGATACCAAAATTCTTCATATAATAGGAACACACATACTGTGCCTATGAAAATGCTCTTGCATAAACCTTTACAGTTAATTTAAGTGTATATGTTACAGTAGAAAACAAATGTCTAAACCTATTTTGAGAGAGAAAAGACTGCATGATCTTTGCCTGAGTTTTTGAAGTTTTTACAGCAGAGTTTTGTTCTGGACTTCATGGAGGCATTAAACCCTTAAGAACTTCTGGAAGCATGAATGAAAGTTCAATGCATGCTACCATAACTATTCAACAAGCATATGGTGAAGACTGCTCCTGACAAATCAAATTATCAGCAATTGAGCAGATCTTCAAAGTACCTTCCACTCAGAAACCAGCTAATTTGGGAAGGTGAAGATGATTCAGCAACAGCTGTACTGCTGTGTGGCCATGGAATTATAAAAAAATACTGAAGCAGCAGTTTATCTTGCGAGTTGTCTAAGTCAGCACAACTGGGATCTGTACCTTTTCTTTATAGTAAGCTGACTGTTTTAGGTAGAAAGATGAGGATAGGTTACTTTAGGAAAACTAGAATTCAATCTTAAGACTTCTTAGCCTACACCTGGTCGCCTAAGGAGGTGTCCAGGTTTGCAAAGCTGCTGACCCGCAATGAGCTTCCCATGAGGTAATTGGGAGACTAACAGAACTGAACAGTCATGAAAACTTGATCACATAATGATGCACCTGCAAATTCCTGTTGGTAAAATCTTGGGCACATTCCCTTATTGAGTAGGGAAAAAATGTATTCCAGTTACGAGAGATGTTCCCTTGCCTGCAGTCAGAGATATTTATAGTGTAAAGTGACTATTAGCTGCAGTTTATTACATACCTTTTTCTGAAGGGGTTTATCTCCAAATTCTAGTATGGTTAAAAGAGCAAATAACATGTGCTTATGGATTATCAGATCTCTGGACTGGCAGTGCAAGTTTGAAATTTTGCTTCCTCCTGTGAAATAAGTTATCCTGCTAACAGCTACATCTATCCCAAGAGGTTTATTAGGAAAACAAGAGTTCTTGTACATTTTAATCTACTAGCTTGTTGTCTCCTCTCCCAATATTTTATTCCACTCTGGTTTTATGCTTTTGAGTGTATTTTAGACCATTTCTGCTACATATTGGGTTTGGGGGTTTGTGACACTGTAGTTGCAAAGGGAATCATTGCTTTTGGGCTTTTGTTGCTATTGTTGTTGCCATGCAGCCATATCTCTGAGTAAGAAAACACTCACTGTATCTCAAGTTCATTTTGAAAGGAACATACATAGTAAAAGAATGAGGGCTAAAATACAGCTCCTTCTGAGCAGGCATGTTAGCTTAGTGTCTCTGAGTAGTCAAGCTGTAGGCAGTCACAGCAGCAAGCAGCAGTAAAAAGTGGAGGCAGTTATCATTGCTACCAGAAACTGCCGTAACCAGTAGATGAAGGGACCATTTTATAATCACCTCCTCATGTGGTGTGGTTGTGTCTACTCACTGTAAGGGGTATTTTTGCGCTCTTTTCAAGATGGAATTTAACTGCTGCAGGTATAAGTCTTGCATCTTGTCAGTCCCCTGCCTCGATCAGCACATATTTATGGCTCCCACTGCCCATGCACTGTCCCTGGGGAACCTTTGGAGCTTAAGGGTATGTGTTCATTTTCTGCACATTTCTAGCTTTAATATCTATTACTGAGCTTGGTCTCAGGTGGACCAAATGTTAGCTTGTGGATTTGACATTCTATGCTAGAAAAATATTTTAGAAGCTATTTGTTCCTTGTCTAAGCTGCTTGCTTTTCTAGAAATTGAAAAATGACCCATAGATTTAAAAGTCCTGTGTGAGTAAGTGCTGTGTATGCTTCAGGATTCAGGCTTTACTTGTTTATTTGTGTGCTTGCTTTATTCCTTACATCTGAATGTGTTTTCCTGTATTCTGGGCTAGTTCATCACATTCAAATTGATCACATACCCCAGTAGCAATACCAGTTGTTAGAAGTGGGTCTCACAATAGCAAGCAGAAATAGAGGCTCTAGAAAACTCTGGTTACAAAAGCAGCTTTAAGGAGTCTAAACCATTCTTAAAAGCTGTGTGATGTTCCATTTCCTAATATGATTTTGTTCCCAGAGCAGCAAATAACTACTGCTGGTAGTAGAACCAATGGTTGTAATATATACAACCAATCGTTTCTGTTGAGTTTTTCAATAATACATTTAATTAGCTAGGGCTTTGGAGGGTTGATTTCTTTTTCTTATTTTCCTTTGCTTTTCATCTTCTGGTTGCAGTATGTTGCTGATCTCTTTTTTTCGCAGCAGAGATCTCTGATACCAAGTACTGTATTGTGGAGCTAATGGGGTGCGCTGCAGGCTTTCTGTCGGGTCGCACAGTACCTTCTCTTCAGACCTTCTCCTCCTGCAAGGGGGCAACTGCTGAGAATAACCTTTCTGCCTATTGTGCACACATCTGTTAAATTGATGCTTAGAACAATTATAGGCTCTTTTTCCCCCTACCACAAGTCTCTGGAATCAAATTGTTCCATTCTTCAGGACAATAAATCCCACAACCCTACCTAGCCTCTAATGCTTTTCAATTCTTGCTGGAGACAAGTAATAATTTATTCATATGCCAGAAAATACTTTTTAAAATGCCAAGAAGAAAAGAAAAATGGGGTATAGAAAAATTACTTTCTGTGACTTTAAGGTAGGTTTTGGGGTGGGGTTTTTTCTTTTGGTGTCCTGAAAGTGAAAGAGGTTTGGAGGCTACATGTAAGAATTGGAGTGGAAAAGCAAGAAAGCGTGTGAGAATATAAAAGGAGAGTAGGAAATCCTGTCAAGCATTTCTAATTATGATTGTCTTATTTAGATAGTAAGATTGAGAAGAGCATACTCTGCACTGCAGAATAGGACATTTCTTCTAGAAGTACACTTGGAATCAAGCTTGAAAGACTTGTCATAGGTCAGCTCTTTCTCTAGCCTGCAAAAAGCCATTACTTTCCCTAAAGATTTTTCTTATAATTTATTATCTTTTTTTCTTTATAGAGAATGAAAAATTCAAAATCTACAGGCATATAGTAGTGTTTAGGATCTCTTCCCAGTTGTAATTTGAGATTTCTGGATTTGAAATGTAGAAATCTTTAAATCACAACACAAATTGTAGTCTGTAGGGAAAGAAAAATCAGGATTAAATTGTTGCAGGTTTTCCCAGAGCTGTCAAAAAGAAATGACTGTTTCAGTGTAGGGCCCAACTGTCTTTTATCTCAAGTGAATCTGTGGGAAAGAAAACTGAATTAATACATAAAGAAACTTGGTACATCGCACCTCAGTTCTTCAAGGATTCTGGCTTCTTGCAAGGGGGTGAGACCTGTGTAGACAGAAGATCTTTTCTTACCTCTCCTGCAGCATTACCAAAAATACACTCAGATCAAATTTCTTGAAACATCGCACAGTCCCATGGAGACAATGCAGTGGAGCCATCTAGATTTTCCCCATTAAACCAGGATTCTTGAAGCAATAGTGGTGTTACTTTTTTGTCCTTGATCAAGCGTAATGTTAATAATGTGTCATGAACTTGAAGACTTCTTCCAGGACACTACTCTGTGGAAAACCACATTTCCCTCATCCTACTTTTAGCTAAGCTCCTTGAAAGATAACAGTAGTAGTAATTTAGCTATATACTTGTTTCAGATTTGAGAGGAAGGAAGAAGCTATACAGAGATAGTATTTTCCTACAGTGAGTAGAATACTCTGCATCCTTCTATCAGTAGGAGAGGCTGGCACGAAACTTTTCCAGTGCTGTCATGACTTTAATTGCCAAAGAATTAACATTGAATCCTATAATATTAAAACAGAAACAAGCTAAACTTTCACTATAATATATACTAATTATATTACTGTGACATTCAAAATTACACTTGGGCCATGACTGTATTACATATCCAGGACACTCAGGTGGAAGTAAAATACTTGGTGTAAATTTCCATATGATGGAGAGCGATTAAACTTTTGTTGTAATTCAGAATGAAATCTCACAAGAGTATCACCTGTTCTGTGCTGTTAATTAAAAGAAGAAAAGGAAGGTGTTCAGTTTTGCAGCTTGAATTTAGTAATTTCAGAAACTGTAGTTTTAGATTCTGCTGTTAATTCTATTCTTAAGACCTTCTGACATTTCTCGTGTTCTAACAGTCAGAGCTTCCTGTTGTTTTAAATGGTTTTTCTCCTGTTACATGAGCAACGAAAGCAATTCAAGGAAACCTGTAAGGATACCAAAACCATAATGAAACCTATGAAACTCATAATATATACGTCATTTTTAAAGACAGATAAAATAAGGGGCAGAATGTGTAGCTTCTTTAAATGTAAATAAATACAAATTTTTAAAAATTCAAGGGTTCTAGTCTATTACCATCCTTTCTCTTAAATTTCAGATTTAAGTAAGTTACATCGTAACTGTGATGTTATCTGCCTAGTGAGTTGGTTTTGGCTTGCTTATAGTATCATAGAGTCACAAAGTCACAGAATGGTTTGGGATGGAAAGGATCTTTAAATACCATCTGGTCCAAGCCCTCTGCCATGACAATATAGTAATAATATATTACTACTGTTTTCTACTAAATACTTGATTTCACAGTGAAGATTTTATTTTCAAACGGAGCTCAAAGAACCAAAACATGGGTGCCAAACTGCTCACATCTGTCAATGTATGGTTTTGTAATGCTTGAAGAGTGTTGGCTTCTTTGCTAGAGGAACATTTAGGCCAATGCATTATCCATTTGTTCTCCAATTAGCTGATTTAAGTCATTCCTCTAAATGAGCCCCTAATTGTTTACTGCAGTGTGACAGTTCAGTAATGGATTCAGTATGGATGTTAAGCTTATAGTTTATATTGTTTACTTTATTGGCTCAGTGATTTTAAAGCACTGGTTTAAAATTGGGGTGGCACACTGAGCATTATGGGTAAGACTGTCGGCTACAAACAGACAGGACCAGGTACACACAAAGAGATGTGTTTTTTCTCAACATTTTACATTTCTATAGCACTTCCTGTGAGCTGGTACCCAGCTTCAGCATGATGCTGGAGGCAGCCCTGTGTGTTCATGAACAGAAGCACACAGGTTGTTGGGGAAAACACTGCAGAGGACACACTCCCATGGCATGTCAGGTTTCTTTGCTGCTTTCCCCACTGTTTTGCAAAGTGATATACTGCAGCAAAAAAACTGTAACTTCTGTCTCACTTCAGGAACTACAATTCAGGAGCTGAGCTAATTTGATGGATAGTGTATACTAGGAAAAATACTAGAAACTAGGAAAGGCCACATAGTCCATTGAGGCTCATTTCATTCCAAATACACCTTCCCTAGGTTATCATCCAATTGCTAAAAGAAAGAGTGATGTTATCCATTTTTTATAATTCCACTTCTGGGTGTTATGGAGATAAATACCTAAGTGCTGGAGAACTAACTTTCTTTCAGAACACTATTTCAGGAGAAAAATACTTAAATGCAGATAGGTAGGATGACAGGAAAGAAATTGACCGACCCTAAATGAAAAATATGATGATAGTGATATGAATATATGTGTATAGTCACAGTTTCACAAAGTTCCCCAGAGACAAGCTTCCAATCATGAGACTTTCAGATGGTAACCTTTCATTTGATTTATTGTTTCAGGACCAATGCAGGAGACAATATATGACTTCTGGAGAATGGTATGGCATGAAAACACAGCCAGCATAATCATGGTTACTAATCTCGTAGAAGTGGGAAGGGTAAGTGATTTTTGTACTTAAAAAAATGAAAGACATCCAAGGTGTTTGCTTTTTGAAATTAAATAACAGACCAACAAGGTGCTTACATACTAACTGTAGCGCATAAAATATGTAGGACTGCCTGTGCTGAGAGGTTCATTATCAATTATTTTTAAACATGCCTTGGATGCTTGGCTTTGATAACATTAGCACAATGAAAAAGTGACTGATAAAGCTGCATTCTGTACAGCAGAGCCTGCAAAGACTGACAAAGAGGGGAGGTATCATATCTTTCTTTGTACATATCTCAGATATATGATTTCTCTTAAGAAAATCAGTGAATTTGTTGCAGAACAAGGTACGGAATCATCTCTATTTTTTTAAGGGAGACTAAGGGGGAGTCATTCTGAAACAGATGTCTGAGAAACGTAGTTAAACTATGAAATTGCTTCTTGGTATGTTTGTCTAAATCGATCTGGTTTGTTTGGCTTTTCCTTCCTGTAAGCCTTCTGGACTAAAACAGAAAAAATTACACATTTGTGCACTGTTCCTTGATCAGGAGGTTATGTTCGGGTAAAGGAAAGTTTGAGTTCCCTGATTGATACTGTGTACTTCTCTTTCTTAGCTTGATAACTTCTGAAGTAGGCCTCCTACTCTAGTCTTTATGGCTAATTTTGTTTTCAACAAGTATTGAATTGAACCTTTTTCTTTGTTCCTCACAACTGTCAATAACCGAGTCTTTTCATTTACTGTTTTGTCTGTACACTGCTGTCTTAGGTCTCATCTGGGATGTTTTTTTCAAGAAAATTTGCTTGGGAATTTGGCATATAGCTTTCATTTGGTATGAAAAAACCCCCACTGCTTTTATGGGAACTACTGCAATTACTGTAAATCGAAGTGTTGAAATAAGAAGTCAAATGCACACATCCCAGTTTGAGCAGCACGGTTTTAAGAGATGTTTTAATTTCACACTGGTGGAGTGTCTGATAGCCCCTCTGCCCTGTGGCATTTGCATTAGGAGAGAGAGAGCACTGTTTATGTGGTGTGAGTTAAAGTTCTTTTTAGCAAGTCCAGTTTTGCAATCTCAGTTTATTCTGCCGTACGTCCTTTGTGAACTGCTAATATAAATCCTAACATGTAGATATCTGTGTGCTCAAGCCTGCTAACAGATCAGGTGCCAGTACTATTTTTAGATATAAAAAAGATGGAGATTGTGACTGCAATTAACACCTGCTGCAGGAACACATGTACAACTAATTGCAGAGGCAAAGAGGGATCATGGAGACCACTTTAAAAATGCAGTCCCTTGAGTGAGGAAGAAGGTAGAAATAGCTGGATGGTCACGTATCAATTCAAAACGGATGGATTTGTAAGAGTAGGAAGCTCTCCAGCAAACCTCTTTGTTAAAGCTTTATGCACATTCATAAGTACCCAAGCGAACAACTTAAAAAGGGATGTTTTCAGGGTATGAATAAACAAGCCTGAGAGCAAAAACAGCATTCTGCATCAAACCACATACTGTTTTCCCAAAGTCAGTATTTGGAAGCACCAATTAGAGTGAACTGTCGGATGTCAGCAAGGGAGACACCAGTCTTGATGCCAGTGTTGGCAGCCTCCGCTCACAGCATTTAGGTGCACAGCACATTCCCACAGCAGTAAGTAATGGTTTGTGCCACCATGGAGATTTCTTCAGGGTGCAAGAGTCCTAGTGGGATACAGATCTGCAGCTTTGTTGTTTCTGGCAGTGGTAGAAATTACTTTGTTCTTCCTTTCTCTGGAGGCCAGCATAGGTGAGATCAGAGAGCAGAAATTGAAATGAGCTTTTAATGGAAATAAAATCATATGAGCCACAGAACAATGCAGTCACTCCTCCATTGGTATTTTTCTGCCACTCCCAGGGCTGGAATCCTGAGCAATAAGGAGGCAAATTACAAACACACCATCTGTCCTGCAACCCCCAACACAAGCTCTGTGCCACCTTGAGTAGTAATGATTTTAATGGACCTTTTGGTAGCATTCCTGTAGGGCAAACTTTATAACCTTACCAAACCTGAGGTTTTCTATTTCAATTGCTATCACTGGTATAAGATTTACAGGGGTTTATTATTTTTATTTTTTAACTGTGTTGACCCATTGTAAGCCAAGGGGGAGAATTCTTTTGCATTTCCAGGAAGGAAGAATTTTCAAAATTTAACATGTTTGCCACACAGTGTACGGCCTTCATGAATTAATCATTGAGGGGGTCTATGTGTATTTGTTTACCAGGACTGGCTGGATAGTCATTAAATCAGTGCTAGGAACTTGCATCATGCCCTGGAGCATTATGCATCAGGACTGTTTTAATTGCTGCTGGAGGAATCACCATGAGGCTGTCCCTAATGCAGGCACCTGCTGCAAATGACTCAGTCCCCGCATTACCTTCCAGCAGAGTCCAGGTACATCTGCCAATATCTGTCATTATCTGAGGCACACTTGTCAGAACCATGCATCCCTTTAAGCTCTTGTGTGTTCCAGCAAGGGGCCTTTGTCAGTGTTTCTGGCACCTGCAGACTGCTGTGCACCTGGTATTTAAATGGCACCAAAATGTGTTTTGATTGTTTTCTCTCTTTAATGAACCCACCTGAGGGACATTTAGCTCTTTATCTAGTAGCCTGTTACCCAGTCACTCACATTTACACTGGTCCTGTGGAAATTCAGAACTAGCTTGCGCTGTTACACTAATCCATCTGCCAGAAGTCTTATCACAAAATCTGCAGGGCTCCCTAAGGAGACTTTTGTACTGATAATTTAAGCTAATGATTTCTAAACATATTTAGTCAGTTTTATGAAGACCTCATTAGAATGTGACTGTTTATTAAAAATCTAAATGAGGTCTCACAGTCATTTAGAAAAAGCATTGCTGAGTTGCATGAACAGTTCTTTGATAAAGGATGGTGAAGTGGTGCTTAGTTAAGGTTGGCCTAGGTTGATGTAACAACTTTTACCAAAAAAACCCTAAACAAATAAGCAGCCCTTGAAACAACCTTAAAAAAAGGACTCTGTCTTCTTCATGCTGTGATCAACAACTTTTCACGCACAATGAAGTTCACCGAAAGAAAACGACAAGTAATCAATGGTAATGGTCCAAGAATCAGAATTTTCCAAGCCACACATGGATAAATAAGATAAAATGGATAATGGATAAAAAGCATAACCAAGAATTAAGACTCATATAATTATATCAGTGTGACAACAAGCTATTTCAAAGTAATGTATTTTGGATTATATTAATGCAGAAGGCCTCCATGCCCATGTCTGTAAGTGGTAGAGCAACTGAAGATCGTGTAATTTCAGGGACCATCTTCACCTGAGAGATTTATCTTAATCTGGTGGATTATTCTATAAAAAACAAAAAATTTTATCCACCAGTGTGATGATGTTATGATCACCAGGGGTGATCATAAAATAGACACAGAAGAACATCTTGCTTACTTAACCAAGAGACTACTCTGGAGGGCAAACTCCAAAAGACACAGAAAAGCAATGGGAACAGGATCAAGGTGTACTGGCCAAAGTCTCAGGTTGTTCTTGATTTGTTTCAGTGTTTGCACACATTGAAAGATTTCTGTCTCCCTTGAAGAAGCATGGTGGGAGGATTTAGAATATATTCAATTGTGCCATCTAGCTGTCACCTCCATCTTTGCTCTTGTTGGGTTGGTACTAATACTTAGCTGGCAGAATCAAACTTGGCGTGTCACATTATTTGTCATTTGTCAGTAGTCACTTTCTCTCCCACTTGCTTGAGGCAGAAGAAATTTTCTAATATCTGACTAATAAATGGTGAAATGCACTGGTGAAATTCAGTGGAGGTGGTTGATAAATAAATGCACTGCAAGGACTTATGATTGTCTGTCATGCTTTTAATATAACAGAGTATTCACAAACAAAATCCCTACAAATAATTATAAAAAATAAAAGCTCACCCCAGGAGCATAGTAGTTACAGTAATTAGAGTTTCTCAATTATTATCTGGAATTAGAAAACAGCCAGTGCTAATAGTGTTAATAAGCACACAAAAGACCCTCTTTTGTGAAAGGAAGCAAGGTTGACTACAACAGAATGGATGTGACACAAACGGGAATGAAGGTCAGCCGCAAACTGGTAAATAGCCCCAGTGCCTGCGCCCACACCTTTGTGCTACCCAAACAGCCTCTTCCTAGGTGACATTTCCTTCCCAGGAGCCGGAAGGGCTGTATTTGCATAGGGGAAAAGAAAGAATACAGTGGTGGTTTAGCTTCTCCTTGGTTTGTTTTCCTGGACCTGTGGTTAACATGTTATATAGGTGGCACTCCACTGCAGAAATGGGGATGACTCCGATTTTTCATGCTTAAAAGAGTGTTGGGTTCCACACGACAGCGAGGAGATTCATACAATGGTCTTCTGACAGAGAGAATATCTCCTTGATGCTGGCTTGCTAAAAAGCATTACTTGTTATAAGATAAATGGTGTCAGAAAAGGGTTGTTTTTCTTAGGAAAGCCAGTATGGGCACAGCCCTAAGCAGTCATACGTTCATGTCTTTGGGTTCTCCAGATGTGCAGCATTGGTCAGCATTCAAGAGACATTTCTTGAATAGATTCAAATATGTTTCCTTAACAAATGAAACCCAAAAGTCTTTATGATGAACCAGATCTTCTTCAGATCTACCTGATGATAATTTGGGTTACTGACAGAGATTAGACATCCAAGACAAACGGCTTGTCTCAGTTTGAGACAAGTTTAGGAGGAAAATGCTCTGGAATGAATGTCATCTCTAAAGAAGACAGGTTTCAGCGCTCCCTCCCCCGCTGATAAGAAAGGAATTTCTTGGATGAAAGTGAAAAAAACTATTTATTTAACAAACAAAGTGCCTGCAGGGCGCGGGAAAAAAAGTTAATAACTGTTAAGATGTGAAACCTCCTTGATGCAGAGAAAGTTGGTGGCTTTAGAGTTGTGTCTGTAGCTGGCTCCCGAGGTCCAAGGCCGGGATGTGGGGTTCCCGCCAGTCCGCAGTGTCCGATGATCTGATTCTCAGATCACAGCTAAGCCAAACAGTCCCAGGAAAAGCCACAGATGTCACTGGAGAAATGCTATTGTAGTCCCAGAGAAACTTCTTGCCTCAGCTAATAAAAAAAGGAGGTATCTAAAAGTAAAGAATGTACTCTCTCTGCTGTGCAATCAGAGCCAAGCAACATGGGGGAGGTGAGCTCACACCGCGCCGAGGAATTTCCCCCTTGGCTTCTCTCCCCCCTCTCCTGGACCCAGCTTAAAGCTATGGGACCCATTTCTGGGCATAAAGCAGACGATAGGGGGATATAGTATTATCATAAAATCACCCCAAGACACTGCTAAATAAAACCCTGACCAAAGACATCTTACTGAAAACAGATTGAAAGAAAAAACAAAAACTTCATAGGAAATTTCATCAACATAAAAACTATGTGAAACTTCCAATGGACTTACCACCTACGCTTAGAATGAAAACAGAAATTTTTATTACAAAGCTGTTATGAAGTCTGTACTTACACATTTTACAAGTTTTGAGAATCTTCCATGCAGAAGATCCTTCTAATAAACAAAGGTAAACTCAAATTGTATTTAAGATTCAGATCACCCAATACTGTGATCTTGCAGAGATGAAACACAGTCACTTTTCAGCACGTCTCACAAACAGCACATTTGTATTTAGTATAAATGGAAGAACACTCCATCTAATTGAAACTGCCTCTAAATGTAATAAGCCAAATTACCTACACTGGAATTAATTCAGGATACTGGTGTTAATGCTCCTTAGGAGGTGTGCCAAAGAGTTTGTATGCATACTAAGGTGACTAAAGTTTCATTTTAACTTTTCTACTGAAAGAAAGAAACAACATTTTATAAATAAGAGGGAAAAGGTAATTCTAGTCCCAACCTCTTAAATATATAAACAGTATCCTTCCCCATTCACAAAAAATTTTTTTCCTAATCGTGTTTACCCTCAAAAAATGGAATTTGTGCTTATGATACATAAGCACAAGGTATTATATTCTGTTGTTATACTTTTAGTTTCACTGTAATTCTAGTATCTCTTATTGGATAGAGTACAGTTTATACTTCTACAGAATATCAATGAGATAAACAGAAAAACAATCAAAATTTTAAATTATTCTTAATCTTTCAAGTCAGTGAACCCTTCTAGTCATCAAAATAGATTTCATATTTCTGGATTTTTAACCAGAAATAACAAGTTTGCATTACTGCATTATACATCGTAGGGAAGGAACCCTTAGGGAAAAATTTGTCTGTTGTTCTTCAGGAAAGAGAAGGAAGGACTCTTTGCAATTATTTAAAGAAGATGTGCCCAGATTAGCAATGTGAGCATCATGAAACAGAACATCAAGCTGCAGGCATTCAGCACCGTCCCATGTCTCTCAGAGCAGACATGGGTTCAGCTCTCAGTGTTTTGTTGTATTCTCATCTGCAGGAAAAGCTACGTTTCAAAGAATGTTAATCAACACAGATTAATATCTTAATGCTTACTAATCCAATTGAGATAATTCACTTTGAGAAATGAACTAAAGAGGTTTAAGGATACACAAATGCACTGACCCCTTTGTTGGACTAACTGAAGTGCCACCAAGGTGTAGGATGCAACTTTAGGTGCAGTTTGCAAAGAGGGAGGGGTTCAGCTTCTTAGTTGAAATGTCAGGGCTAGCAAAATGGCTTCCTAACTGCAAGTCTCCTCACCTCAGCAGTCTTGAAATTATCTCTCAGTCTCTCTGTGAAGGGAGAAGTATCCTGGAGGCACAGTTTTACTTTACCCAGTAGAGTAACACGTAGATCTGTCTAAGCTAACATCAGATGATCAGGTTTTAGAGCCAGAAGGCAATCCACTAACTAGGTGGTGCTATCTACCCAGCTAATGGTATGATACTGCTCTTGGAATGGAACCATGGTTCAGAGAACAGGCTGTGCTGCTGGATGCAGGCACATCAGGTCCTTGGAGCACAGGATGTGAGAAATAGACCCATGATTTCACGTTTGTGTCAGGAATTAAGACAGACTTCGAGGAGCTCCGGCTAATCCTGTAGCCACCCTCCTCATGTGTTCTGTGCTCAGCCTTTCATCCTCCAGGGCTGTACTGAGGTGCACTAAACTGCCTAAACGTAAGCAGTGAAACAGAGACAATCCACATTCCTCTGTTGGAATTGCGCTCTGCAATGGAGGCAAGAGTGCAACGCAACCCAAAGCAACCCTAAAGCAACTCTTCCAGACCAAATCTTCTTTATGGTCAAAGGACGGCCACACCATGGGTTTGGCCTGCCATCTTAATTTCATCTAACCAGTCTGCCAGTTGATGGCATGCTAACAGAATACCTGGGTCTTGAGAACAAAGGGATCACACTCATTTTGTCAGGTGGAAAGCATTAGTTTCTGGCTGCTGCTGGACATCTCCAGAAAGCCAGCTCTTCTGGGCAGAAGCTGAATGAGAGTGCACCCACCAGGCAACTTAGGGCTGCACTGCTGGGGCAGCTTAGGGCAGCAGAAGGTGGAGAACTATGTCAGCTCTGAGTCGTGCCTGGAAGAAGTTAGACTGAGCTAGTAAAATTCATGGAGACATCTCTCCCCACCCTGGCAGCTGTGAACAACATAAAGACTTCTGGCTGACTTCTCAGAGACCCATTCATCTGATGGTGCCAAACAGTATCTCAAATATTGTATTTCTCAATAGTCTTCCACATCTCTTTTAGAAAACTGTAAAATGAGGTATAAAACTAATAACAGGCTTGTTCAAAAGCAAACAAAAGAAAATTTTAAAAAGGAAGACTGGGTTTTATCTTCTGTCAAAGGTTGTTTTATAACATATAAAATGTTCTTATATCATAATACATTTTTTGTTTGAAAAGTATTTAAATAAAAAAACTTTCAATTATTGGATATTCTTTTACTTGAAGTCAGCCAAATAAAAGTATATGATGTTATCCGAGCTACATCTGTAAAAGCTGTTAAAAATTTTACCAGTGAGCTTGGTTGGCTGTTTCATTTTATAGCCAAGAGGTTTCACTTCAAAATTTATGTCTGACTTAGTCATTACTTAGTTCAGGATTAATTTTAAATTAGAATGTATAATACTGCTCTTCACTAATGACAATCCATGCAGGGCATAGTCAGTTATATCACCCTCTTGCTAAGAATATTTCAGAATCAAAGGAAATTGGAAACTTTGAATAATCAGTGTTATTTAAATGGTGCTGTGTGGACTACAAAGTGTATTTCACAGCCAGCTCACATATTAAGTCTGTAATACTACTCCTATTCCAAAATTCTAGGTAAATGAATTACTGTCCTGACTTTCCTACTGCCTTTAGCTACGTGTCACATTTCCAAACGGTTAAATATATAGCTTCAGAAGTCACAATTCATGTTCATTAGCCATCCACAGCCTACATTATTTGTTATATTTAGAACTAGCATCTACAACTTTCCACGTTCTTTTTTAATTTTAAGTTTCACACATTGGACTATTTTACTGGGGGATGGAACTAGAGAGTGGAAGTAGATAATTCTCTTCTCCAGATTTCTAAAATTATTCGTAAAATAAACATGTTTGAAACAATTGGACAGTGTACCTTGGGATGAATAGATTAAACCAGAGCATTTTCATTATGTCTCTGGCAATCATCCTTTTATCTCATCTTCTGATGAACATCTGTATTTTTTGGCATGTGGTAAGATATAAATGTGGGGTGTATGTGAACAAACTCTCAATTATAATTCTGCTCAGATGAGATTTCAAAATTATGTTTTCTGGTTTGAGGATGATATTTACTGTTATGGTAGCAACTGTGTGGAAAAAAAAAGTCTAGTGCATTTAATATTCAGTTCTGGAATCATGTATCAATTATTTAGTTAAACCTTCTGTTAGTAAGGCTTTTTTTGTAAAACACGTACCAAATGTTTATAAAATGGAAAAGAGATTCGTCAAGTTATGGTAGCTAAAGCTGTGCTAAAAAGAAAAAATGAGCATATGCTACCAGCAGTGTTTCTCATATTTAATGAGTAAAACCATATTCTATTTTGTTGCAATTGTCTTGTCTTGTACAAATAAAGGCTCTGATCCAATACGCATTTATAAATGTGATTTTGATTTCCGATAGTTAATCTGCTTCTGTCTTTAAGACACCTTTTCATTTATTTGGGTGGTCCTAGAGGAGATGGGAGATGGATCTTTAAGCATTTACTTGACTTTTGGTTCATCAGGAGTCCATGGAGTTCTCAGGTCCAGAGCTCAGCACGTGCAGAGCATTGCAGAACAAGAGCCAAAAGTAGGGGAAAAGCCTGAATTAAAATAAAGTTGGGTTTAGGGTTTTTTTGCCTGCTAGTAAGTGAATCATCAGTTGGTCTGTGGCTCTGGCTGCAATTCTGGCATGGTTCCCATGGCTTTTACAGCCCCTATTCCACTTGGGAGAGTTTTCAGGAAATTGTGTTGTCATGGATCCTTCTGCTCAGCTCCAGTCTGCTCCGTGCCCAAAATCCCCTGTGCAGCAGAGTAAGAAATCCCCAGCGGGGCCAAGCTGCATGCGGCACAAAAGGCTATAACTTCTGTGCAACATCTCCCAGTGCTTCCCTAATTATTCCACTGTATCATCTTAAATAAGGTTTAAAAAAGAATGGAATCAAATCCAGCAGCTGAGGCATAAGAACACAGGGACTGTGGTCTTCTAAATTGGTCTTTCTGAATTGTCTCTAGTTGTTAGCCATAATCCAGACTGTGTGGACTTAGCAAGTTAGAAACGAGCATGTTTTCCTTCAAGGAAAGAGCAATTTCATTCAGCCAGGGTTGCTTTTTTTCCCCTCCGATTGTTTATTTTGCTTAACTAGAGCTGTTTCAAGGATGGCAGGCACCCATCAGAAAGAAACAAGGCTAAAGTTAGCAACAGAGACGTGCTGATGAGCAGTGCTGTGCCTGGGATCACTGCTGCAGCTGCTCCCTTCCTACGTGCATTGGCCCTCTCTGTGTGGTTCAGGTTCCACCTATGGAACAGATACGTGAACAGACAGGAAAAGGGAATCAGCTCCAGAGAAGGGGTTGTCAGTGGGCTCCAGCCCAGAGGCAGTGTGAATTGTCTTACTCTTCATGAGGAGTCAAAAAATCATCTTAGCCATAGGTAGGAAAACCCTGTTTCAAAGAGTTTCTGGCAATGACTATAAAAGGGTCAGTTTGCTGGCCTGAGGAATCTGAACAATGTGAATTTTCTGGATTATTTTAACAACACAGACAAAACAATGAGCATTCAGTGTTTTTCACTTAGCTTCCATGAGAGGATTTTTGGAAATGCATCTGAACAAGATAAGATCTGAATAAATATCAAGTAGATGCAACAACAGATAGCAGCAGTAGCTACTAAACTGCTTGCAGCAACGTTTAATGCTTTTGAAATGTTTGTTCATTGCTTACAGTGGATAGATTCGCTTTAGAGATGAATATGCATTTGTCAGAGATCCTGTTGTTTAGGCATCCTGGGAATGGCCCTCAGTTTGGTCTTTGGTGGGTGGAAACCTTCTCCTCCCCTCTGGCACCCTGTCAGCTTGCTGGCTCTTGAGCATGGTGGGGGGAGCAGTCTTGCTACCCTTGCCCTCTTCCAGGAGTGCCGAGCACTGTCCAGGGTCCCAGCTCCAAGCCTCTCACCATGGAAGGGAACTCTGGTGTTGCCAGTCATCCTGAAATCACCCTTAATACCAGATGAAATCTGAAGACGAAAAAGAATTTTTTTAGCCAATACTAATGCAGTTACTAGGTCTGAAGACAAGCATAGAAAAATAAATAAAAACCTGCTTATAAAGCTACCTGAACTTCAGCTCTGCTCTAGGAGCTTTCCATCAGCTGTGTAAGCAGGAACAAGCTGTTAGGATGCTTGTATAATTTTGTGGCTGGGAGCCAGCACTTCTGACCAGACTACTACCCTTTTTCTCTGAAGAGGATCCTGATGTGGGGCTGTGTTTTTCCAGCCCTTCAACTCTATTCTGATTCAAGTTCTATTCCGATTTAAATTTTATCCTGCTAACAAGTCAGAAAAAGGGCCAGAACTACTGACCCTGCCTGGACAACCTTACTGTTTTATCAGCCAATGTCACTACTGTGATGGGGTGAGACCTCCCATCCATCCAGACAGTAAAGAAGGGTTGTACAGGATTATCAGCTTCATTCTGGAAACAAATGCTTAGGAAAGTATTTTCTTCTTCTTCTTGACAGAACAGGGTTTGACTCTCTGCATAATCCTCTATATACTGAACCTGGAGTTTATATAAATAAATCATTTGAATCATGCATTACAGTTTTCAGTGTATGCTTATACACACATTCATCTGTTTTACCTTTTGCTCAAGATTAGACATGGTAGTAATCCAAACATTTTTGCATGAAAATGTGTTTGAGAAATACTCGTATCAGTTGTGAAGTTGAATTTTTTTCTATCAGTTTTCCATTGAATATTTAAAGTGCTTGAGTTTTTTACCCAATTCATTTAAGTGCTTATTTAGGTAAACTAGATTTAAGTGTATTAAAAGATCCATTTTTAATTTTCCCTTTGGTGAGAGAAAGAGAGAAACTGTTCCATGCAGCAGATGTATAACAGATGCCACTCCTAGCATGTACAGCGCTACTGGATGGTGGCCAGATGCAGTGGTGATAGCATAGCTATTACCATGATAAAGCAGAGTAAGAGAGAGATATAAGTAATGTGTTAGCTTCCCAGCCCACCACTTTGTCCACACAAATGGGAAGGAGGAGAAAATTCTTAAGTCTGTCAGCTATCTACATCATCATATACAGTCCTCAAATCATCCACTTTTAAAAAATAGCAGTTTAAGTTGAGCTAAGTGAGATGAATCCTACCCGTAATGTTTGGAGTTATCTAGTGAATTAGTAGTTAAGCTATATAGAGTTAGAATGGTTAAAGCCAGGGCATTAAACTCAGCTCTTGACTTCAAGCACTGAGTTTTGCTATTTGACTGCTCATCAGTTCCTTTGGAAAGTTAATCTGAGAAAACAGGTGCTTTTCTAAAAATAGAGATTCATACAATAAATATCTTGAGTTAGAAGGAATCCACAAGGATCATCAAAGTCCAGCTCCTGGCCCTGCACAACACCATCCCAAAGAGTCACACCACGTGCCTGAAAGTATTGTCCAAACACTGCTTGAACTCTCAGGTTTAGTGCTGTGACCACTTCCGTGGGGAGCCTGTTCCAGTGCCCAACCACCCTGTGGGTGAAAAACCTTTTCCTGATATCCATCCTAAACGTCCCCTGACACAGATTCAGGCCATTCCCTCGGTCCTGTCACTGGTCACCACAGAGAAGAGATCAGTGCCTGCCCCTCCTCTTCCCCTCATGAGGAAGCTGTTGACTGTAATGAGGTCTCCTTCCTGTCTGCAAAACACTTTTATTTTAGAAGGTAGAAAGATATTTTTGAGACAAATCAACAGGTAGCAGTTGGGGAAAAAACTTCTGGTGGTATTTGTCCCTCTGGACACACTGCTTTGGAAAGCACAGGAAATGAACAGTTACCATAACTGAACTGTGCAGGGTATAAATATCCTTTGTGCTCCAAACAAATTTGCCTTACTTCACTAACCACAACACAAAGCTCACCTGCAACTCTGAAAGCTGTCTTAAAAAGAGAGGAGGTAATGTCCCTCAAACACTAAACATTTCCACATGCAGAAAATGTGACCATTCTGTGCATGATTGCATTTTAAATCAGAAATCATTGCACAGAATGCAAAATGGATTCTGTATGAACCTTCTAAAATAAATGAACCTTAATTTCTTTTGTATTTTTTAAAGGTCAAATGCTGCAAATACTGGCCAGATGACACAGAGATATATAAAGACATTAAAGTTACCCTAATAGAAACAGAGCTCCTGGCTGAATATGTGATTCGAACATTTGCTGTAGAAAAGGTAAGTTTCCAAATTCAGTTTTATTAAATACAGTAGTATCTGCCACTTCCATACAGATTCAACAAGGGAAAGTTAAATCTTTTGACTGACATCCTGGGTTTGTAGGTATTTTTGGGTAAACGACTACCGCCCTCTTATGGTAATCCGTGTTTTTCTTTAAATGCAGCCACTTCTGTCTGCTTTTCATCACTGTTGGCCCCTGCCTGAGTTAGAAAAAGTGATGTTCCTTGCCTAGGAGAAATCGAAGCCTCCCTCCCAGCAATCAATTGAGAAACACATTTGTGCTGCTTTCCTGACTTATGTTGCCCACAATCATTTTCTGTCCGTACCAGAGGCTGCATGCAACATTACTCAGAAGTCTCTGGTAGGGAATACCTCTTATCTCTTGGGCCAGAGTGTGCCTGGTCTGAAGAGAGACAGCTCTAACAAACTACTGTTCTTCTCAAAGCAATTTCCCTTCTTGGGGAAATTGGAGTCTGTCTTTACATGGAGAGTTCCAATCAGTGTGTTGTATTACTGCTTGTTAGAATAATGCCATGCATTTGTTTGATGCTTTGTAGCTTGTAGAACTTGCAGCTCCCCCAAACAGCTTGCAATATATGGAAAACATACAAATAACAAATAAGGTACCTACTGAAAGTGAGAACAGGCAGGGTCGGTGAAGTGTACCATGCATTTTGTGTCAATTCAGCAGTTTCATTCAGACTCGTTAAAGGCCTGAAATGTTTTAATTGTATGTATCAGGATTCATTTGAGTTGTAAAATTCCAAGGAAAGGGCCTCTTTGGAAGACTAGATATTCCTAATGGCACACTGAAATAATGCTCCCTCACCATGAGTAGATTTTCAACTAATTAGCTTAGAAAGCTTCTTTTGATTTAGTTGCAGTACCTGTGATTTATTGGTTCTCTCTAATGCTGAACTAGTATTCATTTATGGGTTTGAAAAACATAATATTTAGCATCAAAGAATCCTGCACCAGGTACCTGAAACTGGCAAAAACACTACCCCACAGGGTCTCTGTACATATGTCCAGAGTAACAAAGGAATTAGGGTTTTTTCTTGTTTTACTGTTCAGTCTTATACTTAAATATGCATCCATACAGAAACCTGAGGGTAATGATAATAGAATTACGTGGTTTGAATGAACTGAAATATTGTATCATGTTTACCACTATACATATTGTTTATTGAATTCACTCAAGCCTGTTGTTTCCTTGCATTTAGGTATTTTTAATAAACAGATGAGAAATGTTGGCTCCACTTTGAAGTAGATTAAGCACTGGTTGATTTCTATTCTGCAAATTTTAAGCTCATGCTTTGATGTTAGCTTTTCGCTTCTTAACTGGGACTGAAGAAAAGACCTAGAGGATTTTACAGTTGAACATAACCAAACTGTCTTGAATAAGTGCATTAGAACAGATAGAGATAAAAGGCACTAAACATTTTATTTCTTTTAAAAAAATCTCCATCTGAAAAGATTTCATTTAGACACTGCTTTTTAATAGTTGGTAGTTTTTCAGTAAGCCTCTAAAAGCAGTGTCAGTGTAGTTTGAGTACATTTGTTTTTACTCTATTTTCCATATTTTTTAACTCTTCCAATGGTACTGGAACATTAAGTCTGTACATCTCTTGCACCATATTTCTCTCAAGTTTATATTTCTGATGTACTGGGACTGATACTTTTCACCTTCTCTAAGTCAAGGTGCATGATGAGGAGAGAACACCCTAACCAAACATGCAGATAATACTAAGTGAAAGGTGGTATTGGAACACATTGGAGTCTCAGTTCCAAAGGACTTGCACATTTGGCTAACAGGAACTTTAGTCATTCAACAGGAAAAATGGCAGAGTTCTGTCTGTGCCTTAGGTGGCCTAACCCCCTGTGTCAGTACAGGGTGACTTCTGGGGACAGCATCTGATATCCAGAATGATTTGAAGATTTAGCACATATGAACTGCAAGGGTGGGAATAAAAGAACTGGCCTTGTCCATTGTGGTAGAGATGAGGAGGAGGGGTAAGGAAGATCTAATTCTGGCCTTCAGCTACCTCATAGATGTTTGGAAAATCAGAGGAATCAAATACTCCAAGACCTCCAGTCCCTTCTGACGATCCTTTCTGTTTGTTGATGAACATCTCATACCTGCTCCTAAAGTACAATTTAGAAGTTGATTTGTTTGAAGATAAATTGATCACTTAATTTTTTTTTAAATGGATATTGTGTGGTAGGAGGATAACACTGAGAAAATTGAACCTAAAAGTGCAGTCTGATTTTGAAGACCATTTCCTTGATACACTTTGCATTGTGTGAATTAAGCAGTTCCTTTGGGTTTCTTCACAACACAACAGTTAACTCAGTTGAGTAAGTCATACATGAATAGTAACATACAGCAGAAGCGTAAGTTTTTGTAGAATTTTTTAACATCCTAGGGTTTAGCAGTGTACACCATTTTCTGTTTGTTTCAGCTGAAAGAAAAAGTGAAAAATACAGTCTCTCCCAGCTGAGCATATGTTTTTATGATTCATGCAGTTGTGTGCTATTTTGGGTTTAGAAACCAGCAGGAAAGCTAGATACAAAAATCATTCTTTTGTAGATATAATAAGAAAACTCATTAAAAGTATCCTATATGCAAAACCTTTCCTAAGTAGCTGTTAACAATGACAGACAAAAATGCAGTCAGCCTGACAGACAGCCTTTTCACAACTAAGGCACAGGACATAACCTGATCTGTGTAGCAGACGGGCACATTGCTTTAGAGGGGCAGGTTTTTTTTGTAAATTGTTTGAAAATCTAGGCTGCATATAGTATGAAGAATTTGTATGGGATACTCACTTCAGTCCTCAGCTTGTGTAATCATGGCATTGCTTTTTTCTGTGGGATCTTTGTTTCTTGGAGGGTCACGGGTGGTTTTTACATGCAACGTAAAAGTGTTTGAGACACTGCGTCCACTAAGCAGAGCCATCTACAGAGTTGAAGCTCTTGCTTACAGTAGCAAAGAGACGTGTTTGCTAGACTGTCCTAAAATGCACATTGTTTTCTCTATTCCTGGGCTTCAGTATGCTTTAAAATTGGTTTTTAGGATATAAGGTCATTTCTATTTAAAGGGTGTGATCTCCTCAGTCCACACCACTGCCTCATATGCTCTTAATCCTCTCCCTTTCCTGCCTTTTTGTGTCAATTTCCAGGGGAGATGAGATATTCCTCTGAGTAGATGCCCTGTCCCCACAGTCCCCCAGCCTGAGCTGTCAGACTCCAACATACACTAAGTCCTCTCTAGTCCTGTAGCACTGGCTACACCACTGAAAATCCCAGACTAATGCATAATAGCAATAAATTAGGAAGCTTATATTACTTATTATTCAAAGAGAATAAAACCTTTTATATGCAAACCATCTCAAGACAGAAAATACATCTTTAAGAAGAAAAGCTGTAAACTACCAGTTATTAATATTGTTGACATTTAGTCCAGCCTAGACATGATATGCCATAATTTTGCTGTTTGCTTATGAACTATGCGTGATGGCCTCCAGTCTGTGGATTTCTAATGAGAATAAAATACTGGCAGCTACATTTTTAGAGGGGGAAGGGAAAATAGAAGCAGTAAGAAAATAAAACTTAGCATACACACGTCTAATATCCAAACTGTTCCCCAAAGTCACATAGAAAATTACTTACACAATCAGTTTCTCATTCATACCTGTCTCACCATATCCATGTCCTTGTAGACTGTGGCAAATCACCTGAAGGGTGAGCATGTGGAGGGCTATAAACACAGCCCCTATGATTGGAGGTGCGAAAAGGTTTCTTATTATTCAGCTTTTTCCTTCAGACCAATGAAGGAGACAAATGATAAGGAAAATTATGCTGAAGCTGTAGTTCCCTGAAGACAGCAGCAAAACCCCTGTGGAGCAATGGGAAAAAAAAAGGTCATCTGTGCTCTGTGTTCAGCCTTGCTGCTGACCTGTTCTGTGATCATGGCATGCATCCTAAGGCCACAGTTTGCAAAGCAGCCTAGTACTTAAATACGGGGATGAGCATTTCTCTTGTTGCTGAAAGTTTCTGACCAATCTGGTGCTTACTCAATTTTGTTGGAAGGCTTTGAAACCGGTTGATACCTAACCTTTGAACTTGCTCTCCTCCTATGAGGAAGCTCTCCACCAGTCTGTACAGATCATGTCGGTGGGGGGTGGACGCTTTTCAGCAAGGCTCAGACTTTTGAAGATTTCAACCCTTGCCTTTTTAACAGAGAGGTGCTCATGAGATTCGGGAAATACGTCAGTTCCACTTCACGGGCTGGCCAGACCACGGTGTCCCGTACCATGCCACGGGCCTGCTGGGATTTGTACGGCAGGTCAAATCCAAGAGTCCGCCAAACGCTGGCCCTTTGGTTGTTCACTGCAGGTAGGTAAAACACAAATCTCTCTGTTGTGGTTTGCACTAAACTCAAGACCTACTTTGCTTCTCCTTTACTGTGTATTCCCCACATAGGTTGCTGAAGCCACTGGAGCTCTACTCAAAATAACTGTAAACAAGAATACATGTTTTTATATATATATATAAAAAAACCAAATACATATGCAATATATAAATGAGAGTAAAAAATTGAGTCTGAAGTCCTGCAAATGCCTAGCTCAATTTCAGTAATCATCCAATTGATCAAGTACCCTTGAGATGAATCCTTACACCTTTTACATCTCCAATACACTGCTGCACATTAACTGTGCTCTTCTTCTACTTTAGTGCTGGTGCTGGCAGAACTGGATGCTTCATTGTCATTGACATCATGCTAGATATGGCAGAACGAGAAGGCGTTGTAGACATTTACAATTGCGTGAGAGAGCTTCGATCCCGGAGAGTTAACATGGTGCAGACTGAGGTATTGCTCATCTACTGGAATACTGCTTTACAAGAAAAGATACTTTTCTAGCCCATAAATATAGAGCTTTGTAGTTGGCACCCTCCAGAAAGTGGTTTATTCAGTCACATGCAGAAAATAATCCCCCCCTAAACCTGAAGCACCCCTGCCCCAACAAGTGCACAGCTGTGCTTCACTGAAGGTCCACAATATTTCTTAAAAAATAAGGAAAATCAGGAATGTTTCCTCTCTGGGAAGGATTCATTCTGGAGTACATCTTGTTGAGGCTTAGTTTCATGATAGCACCTACGAAACTGCCCAGGGGAATGAGGAAACCAGAAACATTCTGAGTTTTATTATGGAGTGTTACTGCACTTCTCTAACTATTTGTAGTTCGTTTAAGGCAATCTTTCTATATTCATTTCTAAATGAGTGTGATAAAGTTTTTTAAACTGTGGTTGTTCTTCTGGTCTTGCTTCAGTGCTCATAAACTGAAGAGAGAAGTAGCAACCATATTAGTTGTTCTGGTTTATTTACCGAAATACTAATGCTCTATGCACTCTATGTCAGTAACTATCTATTTTAATTGCTTTACCAGGAACAGTATGTATTCATCCATGATGCTATCCTGGAAGCCTGTCTTTGCGGGGACACATCTATTCCAGCTTCTCAAGTTAGGTCTGCTTACTATGAAATGAATAAACTGGATCCTCAAACAAACTCAAGCCAGATCAAAGAAGAATTTAGGGTAAGTAGTGGCTAGCATTGCCTAGAAGCCATAGAGTTCAGCCATACTAAAGACTTCTGCTTAAGTGTTTATAGCCATATGAATTTTGTAACAGGTCTAGGAGAGAAAGACTGCAAAAAAGGGGAAAATAACATGTCACTCATCTCTACTGAGTTATGCTGAATCATAAAATAATGCAGTGGGGTAGTAGTAAAGTATTCTTTTTGCTGAAGGGAAGTATGTCGATTCCTTCCACTGTCCTTTCTCCAGAAGGCAGGCTACTCTGCAGCTGTCTTTGAGGTTATTTTTCATAATCTTATGCTTCCAGGATTTCTCTGCTTCCAAACCTGCTGACTGTGATGTGTTTTCATCTCTCTGCATATTGATTCCCACTGAAACTGAATGCTGAGCTGATCTATCCTTCAATATTTTGGGTTGCTTTCACTGCTGTGTTAATTTTTCTGTTGCATTGTTTACTCTCTCTGAAAGACTTTAAATATGGTGACTCCGACGCTGCGCGTAGAAGACTGCAGCATCGCGCTTTTGCCGCGAAACCATGAAAAGAATCGCTGCATGGATGTGCTGCCTCCAGACAGATGCCTGCCTTTCCTCATCACGATAGATGGGGAAAGCAGTAACTACATCAATGCTGCACTGATGGATGTAAGTCTCCACCACATCATTAATACTAAAAAGGCAATAAGCAGCCCTCCAAACTGAGCCATGCTAGAAAATGGAGTCAGCATAAGAAGACTGAAATCCTTCTAGCTTGTTTTGTTTTCCAGAAGCATGGCACAAAATCTTTAAACTCCCAAGTACATTTGGGATCACACATATGTTATGTCACAGCCAAGGTTCCAAAGCCATGCTCAGAGAGCAATTCAGGGAGTTTTGATAAATTAAATCTATCTGGATTTCTCCCTAGTGCTTGAATTTTTAACCATCTGGCCTAGGAAAACAAGAGTTACCTATTAAGAGACTCAGGCAGTTAAATAGAATAATAAGGTTTGCAGCAATATTTCAGTTCCCTTTGTTTATAATTTGAATAGTAATTAACAAAAAAAATAATTGTCTGTCAACACAAGATAGTACACAAGCCATTACTTCAGCCTTCCCGTTTATTTCTGTTTGAATGAATGGTTCCTCTTCATGTGTGTGTGGAGTTTTTTTCCAAATGCATCTATGGCAATTCTAATCCTTGTAATAGAACAACAGTAAAAAGACACTTAAAGTGCCTTTACAGTCTGTAGATATTTATAGCCTATTTTTGACGATTTACAGCTATAGTCATTACGGTTGTCAAACACATAAACAACAAGAAAACAGAGGTTAGTAAGGAAGGAACACATTGTAAATGGCCTTTTTAAAAAGTGAAGCTAGAGTAATAACAGTTTATAGCAGTTTTTTCATTTTTTTCCTTACAAGTTCTCAAAGCCTATTCCTAAAATAAGCCCAAGTTCAAAACACTCCTGTGAAAATGTAGGAAAATGTATCTTTGTGTTTATCTGTGTAGAGAAACTGAGAACAGAAGTGTAAGTGACTTGTCTAGGTTCTCACAGTAGGTCAATGACATTTCATATTAGAACAGAGCTTCCTTAATCTGCAGTTTGCCACTGTGCCATTACATTGTCTTCTTTCCTGGAGACTTCGGTACTGTTTTGTTCTGTGAGTTAAGTAATGCTCAGAAAGAGCAGTGCCTTAATACTTGCTTTGAAGATGCTTCCCTTCTTCACTATTGAAACAATGGTCTACATACAGAACTGTATGTGGGCAAAAGGCTCCAAGGGAGGAGGTGATATGGGTTGCTTTCCACCTGAAGCACCTTAGCCAGCCTTCTGCGGCATTCCTGCACTGGTGGACAAGAGCAGACATTTGTCCATCCCTCTAAACACTCAATCTCCAAGAAGCAAGATGAAGTGTTTCCCCCTCTCTACTTGCACCAGTTAATTCAGTTGAGGTGCTGTTGAATCACCTCATGTAAGCCTTCAGAGCTCACTTCAAGAAAAGGGGTAGCAAGCATAATTTTCATTATTCAGTATCAGAATGAGTTTGAGAAGTTTTCCCAAAAAAACTTCTGAGGCTTCTAACTGACTGAGTAATGGAGACCCCTTTGGATATCTCTCATCTGCATGAAAGTTGCAGCAAGACAGGACCAGTAGGATAGAAAGCAGCTGCCTGATGTACCAGCATCATGATGTACCTGCTGGTTGCAGTGTGCTGAAACAAAGAACCAAAGTTTTGTGTGTCCACGTCTGTACCCAAAACACGGTGGATTCATTTTCCGTGGTCTCCTCGGTGACTGTCTCTGAAAGAGCGATCATAGAATCGTAGAATATCCTGAGTTGGAAGGAATCCACAAAGATCACAGAATTGCTAGGGTTGGAAGAGACCTCTGGAGATCATGTGGTCTGGCCCCCCTGCCAAGGCAGGGTCACCCTCTGCAGGCAACACAGGAATGTGTCCAGATGGGTTTTGAATGTCTCCAGAGAGGGAGACTCCATGACCTCCCTGGACAGCCTGTTCCAGTGCTCTGCCACCCTCAGTGTAAAGAAGTTCTTCCTCACCTTGATGTTGGAACTTCTTGTGTTTTACCTTATGGCCATTGCTCCTTGTCCTGCCACTGGGCACCACAAAGAGTCTGGCACCACCCTCTTGGCACCTGCCAAGTCAAAGTCCAAATCCTGGCCCTGCACAGGACAGCCCAGGAATCACACCATGTGCCTGCAGTAGCCAATCCGATGGGATCTCTGTCGTGGCACAAATGCTTCAGTTCAAGGCATGTAGAGTCTTCCCCGCCCTCCTTAATGGCACCCCCTCCCATTGACTGCTCCAGTGTGGCCACAGTAGCTTTCCAGGCTCAGAAGGAGGCAAGTGAAAGTACTGTCTTGAGATCCACAGTGGAAAAGTTCCAGAAAACATCTCAGTCAGTGACATACTCTGCTATTAAAAGAAACAAAGAGCACTGAAATTTATCCCCTGGGTATCCTCACTGCTGTCAGATAGACCAGAATTTCGACATTATTTCTGAAGAATAACTAGATATTTCCTTTCACAGGCATCATTCAAATTTAGAGCTAAATGCAAACAGCCAAGATTAATCTGTCCATTAACAGCTCAAAACAAACCTGTTGCTCAAAACCTCGTAGGAGTTGCATTGGAAGCAAAAACCTCTGATGATTTTACTCTATGCCTGTGGCACGAAATACATTTTAGAAATATAACATCTGCAGAAGTTATATCCTGCCCAAATACAGTTTATTAACTTTGAAGCATATAAGATCTCAGGAAAGAGCTGAAAACAGTATATTAATTATACACAAAATAGAAATAATGCTTTCAGTCCTGAAGTTTTGGGGCTATGACTGACATTCTGCTAAATGGATTTTTATCTCTTACCATTCTTCTCATCATCTTGTTACTTCTTTTCAGAGCTACAAGCAACCATCAGCTTTTATAGTTACGCAGCATCCCTTACCAAATACTGTCAAAGATTTCTGGAGACTGGTCCTAGATTATCACTGCACTTCAATAGTTATGTTGAATGATGTGGATCCTGCACAAGTAAGTCCAGAAAAACGCTTCATTCAAAAGAGGAGTGCTAGTGCCTCAGCATTTCAGAACAGCCTTAGGATGTAATTAGTTTTGTAAAACAACATTAAATACTTAGACACTAAAACATTGATTTGTAGCTTGCAGATACACATAGGGAACGCGGAATAAATCAGACTATCAGCAGCTTCTCCACCAAAATGTTAGTGCACACACACATAAGTGCATGCACCTATAATTTATTCTAAGAGAACACATTTTGGGAAGAGCTGCTAAAACCCAAAAATTACGATTGTAGAATTCTGACTCAAGTCTGAGAGATGCTAATAATGGCCAAAATAATAAACAGAAGCCAACAGATGTTCATTAGCCTGCCTGAAACAAGTCAATGACCTCAGTCTCCTTACCAGGGAATAGGTGTTCCCAGGGTGAAAAACTGGGTTGTGTGTTGCACAAAATGATGTTGTCATTAGCAAGGAGATAGGAACTAAACTAGGAGAGAGGAACTAAAGATTGGAGACTAAGCATCCTTTGGAAGAGAAAAGAGGGCAACAAAATGTGTAGAGGAATGTAATTACCTTACAAAAGAGTTGCACATGCTGTACATGTTGGTCAGAAAATTGGAAAACCGAACCTACTGGTTGGCAGTTTAATCACTAGGATTAATCACTAAGTGTCCCAGAGCCTGGCTCACAACTGCACAATTCCAAGTTCTTACAAACATCATTTCCTTAATTCCAACAAACTGCACCAGCCCTCTGCTGGAAGAATATGGTGGTAATCTGGATTCTTAATAAGTAAATATTTCTTAATTATTGGTTAAGAGAAATGGTAATTTTTTATAGCAGACTGCATGTCATTTTTATTTTCAAAATGATCAAGAATCGTTATAGCTTTGTTAAGTATTGCATATACTTAAAAAATGTTTACTCTTCTTTTTAACATGTAGAATTTGTTTTTAAAAAATACTAATCTTCTGTTCAGTCTTTCAAAGGAACATGTAGGAATTCCACACACTGTTTTAAAGACCAAATTTCTGATTCTAAGCCCTGTGCTGTCTACAGGGAGGAAAAATAGAAATGAAAGACAAAACTTTTATTCATGAATCTAAGATTATTTTCTGAGTGAATAAGGAAAGACTCAAGGGAGTCAGGCTGTTAGGGCCTGCTGAACAGAGTTTTTTTTAATTTGTTGGCTGTGTTTTGAATTTACAATAGGGCATGGCTATTCCAAGCATTTATTAGCCTCACAGGATTTAACAGCTATTGGGATATGCAGTTAATGCACCTGCCTCTGCAGTATGTTAAACCTTTTACCTCTTAATGCGAGTAACAATCTTTTCATTAGGAATAAATCTCAAAACCCTCAGAGCAAACAGAAGGGGAGAGAGGGCAAAGCTTATTAAAAACATGCATTACATTCAGATTTATTAATAATTACTGTTATCATTATTATTTATGTATATATGAAGTGTTTACAGTTCTGTTTAGATATTACCATTTATGTGGATTGTTATGCTCTATTGGGAAATGAAATTCAACCCTTCACAGTAACTCTGACTTGAAGAGAGTCGCTAGCATCACTTGCATGCAAAATGTGCAGACTTAAATGCTTGTGGTTTCTTTAGGACTTGAAAATCTTAGCTTCCTAAAACAGCCCCAGCAAACAGCTCTGCTTATTATCATTTAACCATTTTTCAGAGATGTGTTAGAACAGTACTCCTATGTATTTGAAAGATGTGTACTAAACTGTGCACATGTTAAATGATCTGAGCGCTGGCATTTGCACCAGTTGTATGCATTGCGTTTGGCTGTCCTGTACACCAGCATATTTCATAATAACAATTTGTGTAAGATTTAGACAATATTTAGAAAGCAGTTGTCTCAGCAGACCAAATCATAGGGAGGGGTTAAAAAAAATGAAAATATATTTTCCTGCTTGAAATTTCTGGGTTTAACTTGTTAAAGTGATCTCCTGCAAATCAGACCCTGTTTTCTGTTTTAATTGATGTAGTAAATGATTATGTTTTCCTAAAATGTAGTCATCTCTAAACAGCTTCGTTGAGGACTAAGAGTTATAAGAAATGCAAAACAACATCTGGAGTAAATGTGATTTGTCAGCTCAGCTCTGGATCACCAACAGCAATGCAGCAGAATGAAGACCACAGCTGTTTTACTGAACGAAATAAAAAGTTCCAAATATGACATCAATGCTTCTGCAAGCAAACAAAATTTCATGAGTTCATATTTAATTTTGGTGAATGCTTACAAAAGCTACATGCTCAAACTGCTCTAAATATCCATGGCAAAAAAAAATTACTAGGATTTTCATGAAAAAAATGGACAGGCAGATTCTAGCTTCAAAAACCTCCTTGCAAAGTGTTGATTTTCTCTTTAAAGTGTTAGCACAGATGATAATTGGTTCCTGGATTAAGCCATTGTCATATTACTAGCCAGTAAAACCATGCAAGATAATAGTAATTTTACTTTGTGATCTGTAGATACGTAGAAGTAATGTTTTCTGAGAACTGAAGAAAGCATAATTAATATTTTCAGGTGTCACTAATAAGATGAAATTAAGCAGTTATTGAAAGTTTAAAGCAATGCTGATATTAGCCGATATCATCAGTCACGGGTGAAACATGTGAAAGTTAAATCCTGAGTTTTGAGAATTGATCTACCCTTCGTAGTACAAATCACACATTCTAATGCAGCTTGAGTTATTAGCAACTATTCAGGGCAGTTGGAGATACCAGGCCTTTGGTCTTTAGCCTGTCTCCAAGATATTTGTCAGCCTTTCCCTGTCTTGTCATAATGTATTGTAGAATTAACATTGAGTGTCAGAAGTGTTTTACTCCAGATACCAGACACTGGAAGTACAGCAGCAAGAAACGGCATGTTCAGGTACATGAAAAGGCATTATGAAAGCAGAGTGCTCGAAACCAAACTTGGTACATCATGTATTTTATAAAGATACCATGCAAGAATTCTAGTAGTACATGTATCACAAATTAAAATACAGAAAAGTATGCTGAGGCAGCATGAACGCCAAGGTGATCTAACTGTGTTCTTTTTTGTCCATGGTCTTCTATAGCTCTGTCCTCAGTACTGGCCAGAAAATGGAGTGCACCGGCACGGTCCTATTCAGGTGGAGTTTGTATCGGCTGACTTAGAAGAAGACATCATCAGCCGGATATTCCGAATTTATAATGCTGCCAGAGTAAGGATGCTATTTGCAAAACAGTTTTGTCTCAGTAGATGAGTCTACTCAAAGCAAAGAAATGAAAGCTAAACTCACATACAACCATTTTCATTTTTCAGCTTATGTATTTGAAAGCGGTGGTGCAATACTGAGTCACACCACAATCAGTGAGGAAAAAAAAGCCTTCTATGTGTAATATAAGTAAAAAATATTTTAATATGTATCTCAAGTGTGTTAAATGCAAATGAAATAAATGCAGTATTCAGGCTGTATGATAGCCAAAAAATGCTGAAATCAGTGCTGTTTTCAATAGTTTGAAATTAGCCATCCTGCATATTTGTATTCTGTGTCATGTGAAAAAAGCTGTGCATCAACACTAGGCATGTTTTCCAATAGCAGTCCCAGCCTTTTAGTGAAGATTCTGTCCCACTAGCCACATTTCATAACATGTAACCACTTCAGAGGGGCAAGTAGGTTGTCCTTGTATTCAGCTTTATGCTCCCATGAAGTTGACAGAAGACTAAACGAGGCATGTCTTTCAAGCTGAGTGGAAAAAAGATTCCACCAGAGGCCAGACATCTCTTCCCATCCATGGAGCCTTTGCAGTGGCCTGGTATCAACAACCAAAAAGCTGTAGCTAGGAATAAGCAGCACTCCCTTCAGAAAAAATCAAGAACTTCCCTGAGACCTGGTGGCTGGCAGGACAGGGAAAGACACCAAAAACATGTTAATACCCAAACAGGGAAGCAGATTGTAAAGCTTCAAGGTACTTGTTTAATACTGTGAAGGCCTGATGTTTGCAGTAAATGTGGCAATGTAAAAAACACAGCCTCCAGCAGTGTTAGTGTGACCTTCGCAGGCGCTGGGTCTGGCTGATCTGCTTTGGGAAGAGGGGCCATCAGCTGGAAGAAACTGGACAGGAAATCAGTAGATTCCAGATTTTGACATAAAGTACACAAAACCAATTGCAGAACACATCTAATGCTGCACCCAGTTTGGTTTATTCCCATATCGTGTTAATCTTACACCCTCTCTATTAACTCTTACTCTAGAGAATAAAATGTAATGTCAATGTTTCTGCATGTTGTTCATTTTAAGCATGGCACTCAAATGCCCTCACTTTGCACAGATGTGGCAAACTCTAGGCTACAAAACCAGTTTTCATGTGCATGTTTATTATGCCCGTCTCAAAGGGCTGTAGTTTTCTGCCACTATCACTTGTTCTATACTCCTTTTTTATTTTAAATCACCATAAAGCAACTGTTTAGTAACGTTTCACCAGAGGGGTTCTGACTGCTGCAGTAGAACACAATAAAATAAAATGTAGTTAGATATATTTATAAGCCAGAAACATCTGAGGGTTCCATTTGGTTTTTTTCATGTTTCCTGCTTCAAAATATCTTGAGAGGTTTTGACCTTTCTTGTAAAAAAAGGACAGAAACACATAAACATTCTTAAAAATACTGAGACATATATGAAAACAGTATATAACTGAAGTTGTGTTGCAGCTCTGTCTTTGCTACCAAGTTCCTTCTATCATATTAATTAATTATTTGCTTGATGATGCAGATGTACTATTGCTATATTTTAGCCTATTTGTATGGCACTCCGTTTAAAAACTATTGTTCTGATAACTCCACTGGAAATTAAAAGTCATAAATCCTCAAGGGCAGTTGAAATTACATTAGCAGTTTGTCAGCAATCATCTGCATGAACAGCTTCCCTCACTGATGCATGTATCTAAATTATGTGCCAAAAAAAATACTGTTGTTTTCCCTGGTTTTGCCTGAATCTCCACAGCCCCAGGACGGCTATCGGATGGTGCAGCAGTTCCAGTTCCTGGGATGGCCCATGTACAGGGACACTCCAGTTTCGAAACGCTCCTTCTTGAAGCTCATCCGCCAGGTGGATAAGTGGCAGGAGGAGTACAACGGGGGAGAGGGACGCACAGTTGTACATTGCTTGTAAGTACTGGAAACAGAAGGGAGAAATAAGGGAATACTGTCACAGAATTTGTGCCAGGCTTTGAAAGATTTGTGACGAGGTGAAGAGGCATCTGTCTAATCTGGAACTGAATAAATAATACAACTGCTCATTTAAAAGCTCTGAATGCAAAAGGAATTGTGTAATTTTAATGTAGATTCATGAGTTTCCCCATCTGTCCTTTCTTAGAGCCGTATGAAAAGATGATGGGTTCGAGTTAACTCTATTTTATATAAAAATGTCCAGTGACTCTTGCAAATGGGAAAGTTGCATATTTATTCACAGTAAATCAAAAATGTGCCTTCAGAACAATGTACCTTTTATTTCTGCAGATAAGGACCATAGAAATAAGTAGTTTTGGAGGGGTGATTCATTTTCCAGACATAAAGCACAGGAGTAAAAGTGGTGTGATAGACCAGTTACGATGACCCTGTAATTGCCTTACCTTTCTCTAATAATGGTATATATTTTTTTCCTCCTGTGACTTTGGGCTCTGTAGATAGAAAAATGCTGCTAGCAAGGATTTTCTTGCTATTTTCTAAGTCCGTGAGAGACTTTTCTCTCTCACAGAAGAGGTAGCAGTTATGTAAACAACCAGCCCACCTGCAACCTTGAAAAGTCTTGGTTATGGTATAGTAGAAAAATATTTTGACAATGGATGTTTTAGGATTTTAGCCAATCACCCCAAGGGGTGGCTGATCCTTTCTCCAATTAGACTATGAACAAAAAAGTCTATAAAAGAGTTTGTAAAATAATTAAATCAATCAATCTTGCTGCACAATTCCTGCCTGCTGGATCTTCTCTCCTCCTCCTCCCTATGGCTGCGGGACACGGTGATAGACCGTAGGGCCCAGGCCTGCGGTAATATTGCTCCACTTACGCAGATTCTCATCCACTCTGCCACCATCCTTCTTTTGAGATGGCTTAATACTTGCATGTGCTGTTTGCCCTCAGAAGTAGCTGATCTTTTGAGGCTGAGTCTTCAGCAGTTGAAGTTGTATTCCTCTTCCTCTAAACGTCCGTTTAAAGATGTTGCCATGATGGAGAAGGGACATGCCAACAGGAAAACTGTGTTCAGAAGTTGGGACCCCGTGTTAGAATGATGGAGGAAAATCTAAGAGTATATTAATAATTCCCACTATCACTGACCTTGAACAAGTCATTGCTCTTCAGTTTCCCCATCTCTAGTATGGGGATAATAATACTTTCATCAAAGGAGCATTGTGCAGTGTGATTAATTAATGTTTTGAGATCTTTAGCTGAAAAGACCCTTTTGAAGTGCAAATTACTGTTATCTCTGAGGTGGCTGATGATATTAAATAGTTGTGCAACATCACACATGCGTCACTTCCAGGCAGTAAAGAAAGAAAAAGCTCTAATATAATCCTTTTAAATTACTTTATTTTAATTAAAATTCTCAAACAGTCCCACAGTATCAGGCACTGTTTTGGCAGCAGAGAGCATTCTTTTCATAGTGCCTGGATGTGACAGATGTGCAGTGTTGTATCTTCCTTTGAAAATCAACCATTTGCATAGCTGGTTTGAAAGACCTGCTACCTAACTAGTCTCCACTCTGGTAATTATTAAGGTTTATTATTTTCAGTGAAGCACAGCCTAAAGATTCTGATTAGAGTAAGTGTAGAAATAATGGAGTTTCCAGAAAGAAAGAGATTTTCTTGAAGATTAAAAATAACCAGGGATAAAGTATTATTAAATATTGTATTTGATCATGTATATGAACATTTGTGCGTGGCTTCTTTGTTAGCAATTCACTTCGGGTTCTCATCCTCTGATACTGTGGGTGGAGGGGGAAAGCATCTGCCTTTAAAAGCATGCCTTGCCAGGCAGCCAGCCCCTCTTCCTGCTGCCAGGAGCTGAGATCATCAGCCAGGGGAGCATGGTAGCACCACCCAGTGCCATACCAAGTGTGCAGCCACAGGACTCCCACAAATGAGACTTCTGGTGCTTTTGTGGTTCCTCCGAAATGCCTTTGCATCCAGGAGGAAAGCACCAGGATCCAGAATAAAAGAACTCAAAGATTCACTTGCTCTGTTGCATTTCCAGGCCTGATGCTCACTGCAGCCATGTGTGTTTACAATGCAAAGCGGTGTTTAACTGAAACTAGAAGTATTTTATCCTTATTTTAGCATCCTCTTTGTTCCATCTCCAGTGCACACTGAAGGGTTGTGCGAAACTCAGCCATTCAATTCCCTCCAGGCTGTCAGACTGCTGACTTCTGAATCATAGCTTTGAGATTTTTCAGCGTGCTAATTCCAATTAAAAATCATCTTTTGCCTAGAATTCAGCAGCCCTTGGGGCCAGGGATGTTCTGTGGTTTCTCCCTGCTGGAACTCAAGCCTTCTGGAGCCATCCCTGTTGCTGTACAAACTTGTGCCACAGAGTCCATTGTAACTGAGCCATTTTATCACTTTCACTGCAGGAATGGAGGTGGCCGCAGTGGGACATTTTGTGCAATCAGTATTGTTTGTGAAATGCTTCGACATCAGAGGGCTGTTGATGTGTTCCATGCTGTGAAGACACTGAGGAATAATAAGCCTAACATGGTGGACCTTCTGGTATGTGATTTTTAACTGCACCATTAAATAGAAAATGTTCTTTTTCTCAGAAGACTCAGTAAGATTTCCAGGATTTGCAGTGGGAGTTGTTCACAAAGCAAGCAAGTCATTTTCAAAGGGGATAATGAAGTCACTTCACTTGTAAGAGTATTTTTACACTGCTTTCTTCCCAAGGAGACTTTGTCTCTGTTCGTTTGAATTTTTTAAGAGTTTTAAACTTTCAGATGAACATCCTTATTAATTTTCTTTTCTAGCAGGCTGAACTAAGTGGAGAGCAGCCCTTGCATGGTAGAAATAATAGTTATGTAAAATTAAATGCCAGATTTTCAAATTATATATTTTATAAATAGCTTAATCGCCTAATATTTATCAAAGCCATGAATTTCAGTTTGACACCCAGAATATTGCATTTAATTATGGTTGCTCTATCTCATAGAAAGATTAAAGAAGCTCAGAAACAAGGGGCCATGTGCAATTATTTTCCTAGAGAGTGTTTTATGAGCTTTTTTCCTAAGTGGAGAAGTGCTGAAGTGCCAGCTGCTATGCCAGAAGAGCTGCAGAACAGCTTAAACCAGCAGGTTCTTACACTCCAGTGCGTAGTTTTGTACTTGGAGATGGGTGTAGTGTGATACCCTGTTCTGAAGCCTGGGCTATAAAAGACACTGTTTTACAACATCCTGCTGCAGAGGTGGCTGCTTAAGAGGCAGCTGCATTTGATTTAATATCACAGGCAGGAGGAAGCAGCATCTGGGCATTTTCAGGGATTGAGCCGATTTTGCAATCTCTGGTTAAACAAGTTGGGGTCACTTCAGCAACTTTTCCATAGCACGCCTGGGGTGAGGCAGAAGACATCTCACTGAGCTGGTCCAGCCTCCTGTAATTTTAGGAGAGGACCCCTCAGATGAGCTGAGTGTGACACACTGGAGAATAGGCAGAAGGAGGGAGGCTTTCACGTACAGGTGAAGGCAAGTAGGGAGGGATATCCATCTCCCCACCACATGGATGGCTGTGCCTCCTCTCTCCTGTGGGAGAATGGTTCCCATCACATCCCCCATCACAGTGCTCTCTGCTAGCCTGCCTCTGAAGTCCCACACCCTCTCCTAGGCCCAGCTCTGGCCAGATATGTGGAAGAAGGCCAGATGTTGTCAGCTATGCAAAGCAGGGAGGGAGTTCATGAGCAGCGCCACAGGGCCGTGAGCCAGCAGTGTGGAACTGTGAGTCTTGTATGTGAGAAACTATCAGACTTCCACAGTGGTGGGAAGGAGCAGCTTGGTTGGCTTCTTTTCCTCTAGTTTATATTCTCAGGAGGAGAATCATCATGCTGAGAACCATACATTTTTATTTCCTAGATATTAAGAAAAACGTCCTACTACTTCATTCACGTAGTATAGTTTGGACAGGGATTTGGCAGGCCTGCTGTTCTCTGTTCTCCTAGAGCCTAAGTCCACAGAACTCACTGATCTCTTACTCATTTATTTTATAGAAATAAAAAGAAAATCACTAATGTAGATGTACAGTTAAAGAAAAAGCTCTCTATAAATTCCCATTTGTGACAGTTCTCCAGGTTTGTCAGGCAGTTGTGTCCATTTTTCAGCACAGAATTTTTTTAATCGAAAAAGCTAAATGTATTATTTTAGATATAAAAGTACCTTTTAGTAAATTGAGAGTGGTATTGGGAATGCCTGGAAGGCATGGGAAGGCCTTGTAGAGCCTTTTTTTATTAGGAAATTTCAAAGCACTTGTGAAGGAAATTAGTATTGTTTTCCTTATTTTACAGGCAGAGGAATGAAGGCAAGGGACAATCAGGATTTTTCCCATTATCACATAGTGCACTGACTGAGCAGAGTTAGAACAACATCTCTTCAGTCTAGCTCTGCCACCTCATAGGAACAAATATTTGAATTAGGCAGGTTTCAATTTCCATGTAGATTGCTTCATGGTGAAAGGGAATTGGGACACTTGAGTTCTTTTCCTGGTCTTGTTACTGACTTCATCCTTTATGACCTTTCTTATATGAACGTGTCTTTGCCTCAGTTTCTCTATCTGAAAAATTAGAACAATAACATTCATCTACCTTGTAAAATTTTATGGCAAAAAATTAAATGCTCTAAATCATTACATTATTTCACAAAAATAGTTTTAAGACTGCTTTGTCAATATGTATTGTGCATTTTCTGACTAGATACAAGGCAGTCTTTACCACTCACTTAGAGATTCATCTCTTAATTGCATTGAAACCTTTGGTTTTCCTCCAAGTGTAAAAGTCTGAATGCCACATCCATACAGTATGGAAATCTATGCAATTTTTCAACCATCATACACAGGTAGCACATGGTATCGCAAAATCTCTATTACGGAATGCCCAAAGCATTTGGTGATAAATGTTACTGGGCCTACCCACAGGTGTCCTAGAAAATAAATTTAAATATAACCTCTCTGAAGCTAGATAGTCTAAAGAGACTTTTTATTATCCACTATCAAGTGAATAATAAAAATGTCCAAAGGACACCAGTGAGTGAACACAGTAAGAAATAATCTATTTCTGCCCTTTAAGACAGGTATTTGGTTTACTGAAAATGACAGTTATTCTGCTGGATCAGTAAATCAGCATAAAGTGAGAATGGAGGAGTAGAAATGGATGAATGGCTGATCTCTTATTTTGATCTATTACGTAGTTAGAGAATAATTTCCATTTATTTAGAAACATATATGTAATAAAAGCAGAAAAGGAATTTACATAATACTCTGTTCTTTCCTTTCTTCTTTTTTTAAATTCTTTTCTCATTCTGAAGAAGACACAAGCAGTTTAGGGAACCTTGCAGGACTTTAAACCCTCACATACAACTCATTCATCACTTAGGTTATATGTGCACCGAAGACTTGTTTTCTTTTGACATGACATTTCTCAACAAAATAACTTGAAAGTGGTCCATGCTTGTTAATAGCTTTTGATTTTATTAATAGTATATGGTCTTTTGCATATTAAGTGGACTCTCTTCGCAGCTAAAATGTGACCCAAAATCACAAGTACAGGCCAAAAAAGTTAATCCTTTAAAATGGTGTTGCTTCAGTGAAAAGAGAATATATCTGAAGATCTTCCTACTCGTGATGTTGGGGAAGGCTTAGTGCTGTCAGCTTGTTAAATCTGTTGTTTTTTCCTAAATGACAATATGTGCTTAGTTATCTTTTATTAATTGATTAAAGTCATAAGCAAAAGAGGCATTTCAGTATCAGAAATAGTCATAAAAGTGGCAGGTGTTTCCAAATTGAATTTTCAGAAGCCAGAGCCCTTAGATTCAGGGAACCTGCACCTACTATTTCTTTCAGCTCTTTTTTTCATTTAAATATTTGTAGTATTTTTAAGTATTGCGAGTAGCAAGAATGGAAACAGGAGAGGGGTATGGGTGCACATAAAACTGGGAAGTTGTCAGTGACTGCACCATTTAAAGTTTCAGAGTGGGCAAAGGTCAGTCAAAAACATCTGTCCTCCCCATTCCACTGAAGATGTGAAAGGGGCCAAGTCATGACCCTTTGTCCCCGAAGATGCAGAGTGGGTTTGCATCCCTCAGGAAGGGGATTTCCCTGGGACTTGCTCTGTTTCCAAGCAGTTGCAAGTAAAACCAGCAGGTCTGTGTTTGGAGCACAGGGCTGGCACGTGAAAACTTGGTCTGGTTAACAGGAAAACTGTTAAGAGCCTAAATGGAGTGTCACTGCCAGTTGCTAAAAATTAATTGGAATTAATCCAATTAGTTTAGCTCAGGCCTGATCTCACAAGGCTATTGCACAGTCTTGTGGGTTGGGTCTGGGCTGCAGATAGAGGACCAGCAGTAAGCAGCTCTTGCCCTGAAATGTAGCAAGTGCATGAATGACATTAACATGAAAGTTGCAATCTGGGAAGTACTAAACACTGGGTCTATTTTAAGATACACATTTCCAGGGAGGAATTTCAATAACTCCAATTCTGATAAAGTGCTACATGAGCATTTTGACAGATGACAGAAGGGTTGCAAGTCAATTTGCTTATGTGCAGTCAGTTTTTCTCATACAAGTGTATTAGAGCAGCTAAATACTCATCTAACATGAGCAGTACCATAAGTTACTATGTCTAGAGTCCATTGTCAGGTTAATATAAAGATTTTCTTATCTGAATATAAATTGGATTTGCAAACTGGTTCCCACTGACAACAGCTGGTAGTAAATAATTTTAACAGAAGAGAATTATTGACCCCCTTAATTAAGTTTCTTCAATAACTGACTTTGTGGTTTTCTTTTGATTTTTCAGGATCAATACAAATTCTGCTACGAAGTGGCTTTAGAATACTTGAATTCTGGCTGATTGTGTAAACAGCACAGACAAAGCTCCTCCTTTCACCACCACAAACAAAGCAAGTCACTTCATGATGTCTGTGTAAATGAGATGAAGACTTCTCAGTGTTATGCTTATACTGCTTTGTATAATTGGCTCTTTTTAAGAGCCCCAAAAGATGTTTATAAAACCGCTTGCACTGCCCAATTCCCACTCTAAAGCTGCTGCTTGGCACCCCTGTGAGCCTACACCGAACCACGTGGCAGTCCTTGAACACCGTATTCATACTCAGCCGTTCATGTGGTGAAGCAGCATAGTCCTCTGGTAAATAAGAGAGCACAATTATATTCTTATGAAGGAATTTGTACTTTTTCTGTTACATTTCGTTGCCTGTGATTCTCAGTTCTTGTCACAGCCTAGTGTACATTTCTGTTCTGTGGAGAATGCTGTCTGGCATTTTGATAATATATGATTTTAGTTATATTTGTATTCTAACACGTGCATAATAAACGAATCATATGTACCTTATCTGAACTAACAGAAAGACATGTACCAAATCATGTTAACTTTGTTGAGTTGTAATTTCTATCCACTTTGTACCATTTCAGAGAGAGAATCTTGATAGAAATGCAGTTAGAAAATGCAAAAGAAAGGATGCTCAGATTAATATATCCAAAGCTTTTTCATTTGTTTATATTGTAAATATTTTTTGATTTCATCAAATTATTTATTCATTAAAATGATTTTTTTTGGTGAAGCACAGTGAGTGACAATCATTTTTATTAAGCCCTGGAAATGCTTACTGTATGATAGTGTAAACATTTGTTTACCTTGTATGGATTCTCAGCTCAATAAATAATTACATACATGATAAAATCTTGTTTAATTTAATATCTCTTGGCATCTGAGTGCCTTCAACTAAGCCTCTTTTCAGATTAAATCTAGTAAATAACTGAGCTATCTCCAGTGAGTGTTTATTGTGTGATCCCATGTTGATCCAGCCAATAGCAAGGTCATAGAATCACAGTCATAGGATGGTTTGGGTTGGAAGGGACCTTAAAGATCATCTCGTTCCAACTCCGCCTGCCATGGGCAGGGACACGTTTCACTAGACCAGGTTGCTCCAGCCTGGCCTTGAACACTTCCAGGGATGGGGCATTCACAGTTTTTCTGGGCAACCTGTTCCAGTGCCTTAAAAGTGAAACATTCTTCCTAATACCTAATCTAAATCAGCTCTTTCTCAGTTTTAATCCATTCCCTCTTGTCCTGTCATTACAGCCCCTTGTAAGAAGTCCATCATCTTTCTTGTAGTCTCCCTTCAGGTACTAGAGGGTTGCAATTAGGTCACCCTGAAGCCATCTCTTCTCCAGGCTGAACAAACCCAGTTCTCTCAGCCTTTGCTTGGTGGCCTCCTCTGGGCCTCTGCTCCAGCAGGTCGATGTCCTTCCTTTGCTGGGGACCCTGGAGCTGGATGCAGCTCACCAGAGTGGAGTAAGATGTGCCGTGCCAGTATATGAAAGAGGTGAATTGTATACTTAAAAATGCACTTGCACAAATGCAGAACCTGAAAGATGCCCTGCTCTGAAGAAGAGATGGTGTTGTGCTGGCAGTACTCTGTCTTGTCACAGCAACCCTGTGCAGCCCTGGGCATTCCCTGCCATTCCCTCTGGGCCTGCTGCTGTGGAAGGGGTGATGATGCACTTGTTCTTGAGATGCATGACTGCTATGAGGGGCATGTAATTCCTTCTGTTAAAGATGTTAAAGATACCAATACTAGAATGGCTGGTGGGGAAGTTACTAAAAAAAATGGTGAAACTGCTCCGTTACTAGAGCTGTTGTCAGTACTGCCAGTGGACAGGTTTACACCATTAAAGCTTCTGAAAATGGCTGTACTAACCTTCCATGGTGTTTGGGTGGTTCTCCTTTCTACAAAGCACTGACCAATGTCTGGATATGCTGGGAATAGCCTTTGTTGCAGCAACAAAGCAGCAGAAACGGGGAATGAGAGCACTTTGCTGAGCCATCTGCTGGAACTGCAGAACATTTTTTCACCCAGAAGATATTGCAGGCAGAGCAACTGCTCAATACTGAAGCCTTCCAAAGCTTTATGGGAAACCCAATTCAAGGATGTGGCCGACTGCGCGGTATTTCAGCTCTTAAATGATCCTGCCATCTGGAATGGGGGCAGTATCTATATAAATGTATCAGTCAACCTGTTTTGAGAACCTCTAAATCTAACAGATCTAGCTTGGACAGAATGACTCACAGCTTGTCAGCTCCCAGTTCAAAACCACTCTAAAATTCAGATCTGAACACATGAAGATAGGTTTCCTCTGCATCTGGAAAGCATCTCTTTTAAAGTGTAACTGGCCATTGCTGTAAATTGAACAGAGGTACAGAAAAACTGAGGAAATACAGTTCCAGTCCTGAGAAGAATGATGGTCCTTGGATAAACCTTGTAGCACTTCAGCCTGTTGCAGAATGTGCTCTTACTCATTTTAAAACCCTGGTGTTAGGAAACAAAATCCAAACCTCTAACATCATATTCCTCACAACCAGCTTGACAGGCCAGGTATGCCAGCCAAGCATGCTTCTTTGTAATAATTATGGGACCATAAAAAGTTGGGTTCTGTGATCTATCCATTGAAATATGCATGGACACATCCCATGTTACAAAAAGCTTAAGTAAGATACGTGTGCCAAAGGAGCTCTTGGACAGAAGGTGATGCTGGCAATGTGATCCCAAACGTGAAATGCAGCAATAATCATGGATATCTCTCCCAAGGACAGAGATTGCCAATGTTAGCCAGACATTATTTCAGCTGCTGCACTCATGCAGACATACTTTGCACAGGTAGGCCTTGGAGGCCAGGGGGTGTAAGGAGACAAGGAAGAAAGAGTTCTGCAGTGTTTCTTCTTGTTTTACTGATATTACTCTTTTTTCCCCTAATTCTTCTGACAAAGAGTTTATGTTGCAGAGTCTGTCTAATGTTGTTCCAAAAGGCATTCTGTGAACTTCAATGCCATAAAACGGGAGCCAGCCAAAGAAAGCACAGCAAGCAGCTTTGTGTCCTCGCTCTCATACTACAGCTCTCAATCAATACAAATTGTAGAGAAATCCAGGCTTAGGCAGAACAGTATTTTGCCAAGAAGAAAACACAGATGAGGACTTCAGATGAAGCTGATCACGTGGTTGGAGCACCTCTCCGATGAGGAAAGGCTGAGAGAGCTGGGGTTGTTCTCTGGAGAAGAGAAGGCTCCGGGGGGACCTCATTGAAGCTTTTCAGGACTTCAGGGTGGTCTACAGGAAAGATGGTGACAGACTTTGTAGCCTGGCCTGTTGCAATATAATGGGGGGTAATGGTTTTAAACTGAAAGAGGGTCAATTTAGATTAGATATAAGGAAGGAATTTTTTCCAATGAGGATAGGAAAACACTGGAACAGGTTTCCCAGAGAGGTGGTAGATGCCCCATTCCTGGAAACATTCAAGGATGGGATGGATGAGCTTCTGAGCAACTTGTATCTAGTGGAAGGTGTCCCAGCCCATGGCAGCAGGGTTGGACTAGTGCATTCCAACCCACACCATTCATTCAGGAGTTAGGAACAGAGGAAATACAAGGAATCAGAAAGGAGAAGGAAGATATGAACATGGGGGACTGATATTCAAGAACTCTGAAAGTTATCTGGAGGGTGCCATTTTAGAGGAGACAACAGAGAGAAAACAGCAGTGACAGCCATTTTAAGTGTTCATAATCCAACCTCCCTTTTCAGAAGAAAGTTGCATAAATGCAAGCCCAGTAAAACTGCAAAACTTTGAGAGACATCAGTCCTAGTCTGGAACAGAGGGAGGGATGTTTTCTTCAGTGCCCAGTATATAAGAGGTATATAAATGAATAAAGAGGTACTTTAAATGGTTTGCCATCTGTATCACCAAACTCATCATCTCTCCAGGACTTGAGTTAGGTGAGTTTTGCTAAACTATTCTGAAAGAGCAGCAGTGGGGATTGTGAGAGAGGTGATGGCATGCAGGTAATCTGTATCTTTATAACAGCAATGCTTCTGACAGCTTCCTGGGCTTCTTTATCAGCAAAATGAGTCTGTCCCTGGCAGGATAGCTTCATGGAGTACTAACAGCTTAAGGTCTACAACTAGTAAGATGAAAAAATAAAATACAGGAAAACTTCTTACCCAGATCTACGTAGTGTGTTTCCAGAAGTTGTCTGTGCCACAAAGACTTGATGTGACGGTGCAATGCAGTATCAAGACTGTCTTCATCCAGGGTTTCTCCTTTATCTGCTTCTGGCTCATCTTTAATAATCTCTGAAATGTTTTCTTTTTATTTCACTGTATGTGGGTGTGTCCCCAGATCCAACTGCTTACTGTATGTGCCCTTTCGCAGTTCTTTAGTAACATGTAGCAAAGGCACAAACAGACTTTTGTTCTTGGAGGTGTGGCAATGGAGATAAATTGACACTTCCAGCAACAGCTGTTCCAAGTGTCTTCCTTTGGGAAGGCCTGGAGAAACTGTAATGGCAGTAGCAAACCTAAAGCTTTTGGCATTACTCACTCAAACGCTGAGCAGGATCATCTGCTGAGTCTCCTTTCATGGTTGTTTTAAGTCTTGTCTCTTCTCCCCCCACCCCGTCCCCCATATCAAGGATGCCTAAAGGAAAGTAAGTGAATTTAAAGTTTACTTGAGGTTTTACAGCCTCATTACTTTTCTGATTCAAAAGTTACTGGGTTGCTCTGCCTCCAAAGTAGCTTCTTAAAGCACTTGTGTATCAGCCTTCAGAGGCAGCAAGTTATATAGGCAGATCACTGTAACAGAATGATTCACCATATCATTTTAGATTTATTGGTTTTACACTTGGAGCCTTGTTCTACAAAATTTTAGCATCCCATTTCTCATGCCAGACACAGGGCTTTATTAAAAGAAAAATTAAATCAGGAATAGAAAAAAATTTACAGTTTAGGTGTGTGATGCTTGTTAGGGAAGACAGTGACCACTCAGTTTTGGGGCACCAGTATCAGTAAAACCCAACAGACCATGTGAAAAAGAATGCTGTTTCTAATGGAGCTCATCTTTTTTGGTTGGTTTTTGTAGCTTTGTCTATATGGTGAAATTACAAACTGATGGGTCATTTGCATTGCCTCAGCCATTCGCATGCTCTGCCTGGGGGAGCTTTCCATACACCACTGGCATGAGGTAGTTTGTTCTGCACACCCCTGCTCAGCAAGCCAGCATTCCCCTTTAGCATCCTAGCCCACTGTAATGGGAAAACCCTTCTGAAGCCTTGTAAACCTTTTGCAAACTGCAATAAACAGCAGCAGCAAAATGCCTTTTTCACTCCTGCTGCTATTTCTAAGCAGACTTCTCTGTGGAAGGCTGAAAAGGCAGCTCCTGCCCTGGTTATTTCTCCAGACTCACCTGATCTGCTTCAAGCCTGAAAGCCACTTCCTGCTGCCCACAACTCCTCCAGTCTGTCTCTCCAGCTCCTCACACAGTCTTGGGGCAAGGCTGGCACATCTCCACCTGCAGGGGCCCTCCTGGAAGATGTAGTGCCCTCTTGGTGCTCCCTCTTCCCTTCCAGTCCTGTCACCACAGCATGAGCTGTTCTTTCTCAGTAATATGACTTGAGAAAGGTGGAAGGAAGATTTGAGGCTGGAAGAGGTTGGGGTCTACGAACACTCTACCATGATTTTTTTTTTAATATTGCTGTTAGGATTCAATGTACAAAGGCACAGAGAAGGTGGGCCTTGGATATGAAGAGTGAGAATGATACTTGCTGTAGCTTGTCTGAGGGAATATGTCAGGGGAGATTAACATCTCACATTCAGTGACAGTCTTTCCAAGCAATGATATTTTTACTTCTGAAACTCTTGTAATGATGTGGTTTTAGTAGCAGCTAGAAGATTTTTAATTGTATCTCTAGAGTTGTGATATTTCTAGCAATTGAGTTTTTTTGTGATGATGTGCTCGGGGGTCACAATTAAAGCCTAAGTATCTTTCATGCTAGACATACATTAATACTGCTGCCAGGCCTGAGTAAATGCAATCAGAACTCCCAGTCCTACAAACACTGATATTAATATCCTCTTGTCTAGTCCAACGTACACAAAAAAATCAATCTGATGCTCACACACATTATGCATATATGAGTTCATCAGTCCTTGTGCATGTCCTGTCATGATGCTATATTGAGTCTGCCTGGGATGAAGTTCATTTTCTTTGTAGCAACCCATATGGTGCAGTGTTTTGTATTTGTGATAAAACAGTGTTGGCAGCACACCAATATTTTAGCTACTGCTGATCAGTGTTTGCACAGCATCAAGACCTTCTCTGGTTCTCACTCTACCCCAGCAAGCAGCCTGGTGGTGGTGAGGACCAGACAGAGTGGGAGGGAACACAGCTGGGACAGATGAGCTCCACTGGCCAAAGACAGGGTGTCCCATACCACACACATCATCACACTCAGCAACAAGATGGGGATGAACAAGGGGGAAGCAGTTTCTGGGAGACTGGCTGAGCATTGTTCTGTCTGTGGGAGGTCGTGGGTGAATGCTTTTGCATTAATTGTTTGGGGCCTTTTTTCCCCCTTTCTTCTTCCACTTTCCTTCACTTATTAAACTCTCTTTATGTCGACCCACGTTACCATGCTTTTGCTCTTGCTGTTCTCTGGAAGGACTGTGCAAGTGTCTAAGTGGAGACTTAGCTGTTGGCTGGTGTCCATCCACCACAGCACATAAAGGTTTGTAGGACTAAGGTCTACAGACATCAGTCAACAATATGCCTCAACAAAAAACTTTAAATAGGAACTTACTTGTCCTAAAATGAATAGGGTTGCTTAGGTGCTCAAAATTAAGCATGATGTATGTCATTAAGAACACATTTTTAAAATTAACCTAAAAAGATGGAGCAGATTGGCCCACTCATTCAAAGTGATAAAACCATGGAATTTAATTGTGTGTGGCAGAAAATTTGTGGCAGACGTTTGGCCCTCTCTATCTGTACAGTATTCAGTCCATTTTAAGCGATGTCTATAACCAGCACTTAGTACAACAAAAAATCCTCTGCTAGTCCTTTTGGTATGTCATGAATGAATGTTACAAGTGCAGCAGAGCCCTTCCTGAGAGCTTCCAAGCCTGCACAACAGTAGATGCTGTACAAGGAGGTGGCATTTGCCCCTGATGAGTTGCTCCCCCAGACACTATTAATTTCAGATAACTCAGAAGGCAGAGCACCATGCTGGATCACATACTTAACCCTCCTTTCACACATGAGGTTAGTAATGACAGCCTCTGAAGAGACACTGGTATCTATGCAATCTCGTTACTCTCTGTATTTGTAACCCTTAGAAGTTGAGCTGAATGCCTAGAGAACTAACCTGCTGTTGTGTCCCCTTGAAATTCTGATTTATGTTTCTATAACAATCAGCCTGTAATATAAACCTTTTGGGGATGAGAAGTCTTGGGAGTGAAATATAGTTGCTGCCTTGCCACATGAGAAGTGGGATGACATTTTATGTTGGTCCTTGAAGTCTTCATTATCTCTGTGTTCTCCAGTCTGCACAGTTTGGTGGGAACGCCTGGCAAACTCTTGCACACCCAGGAGTAAGGCAAGTGACCTTTGTTGGCCATGCACAGGAATTTAATCAGTATTACACACCACATAAACCAAATTGTAGCTTTGCTGTTACAGAGATCAGCACAGATTCAGCCACACTGAATTGCAGCCATGGATTGCAGCCCCATGTTTTGGAATGATTACAGTCTACATCTGAAAACCAGCTTTCAAGCAAACCCATAGAGACAGCACTGTTAAAAAACCATCTGCCAATGGTTTGCAATGCTTTTGCTTCATTTTATTCAGGTTGGGTTTTTTCTTGGTAGGATGTGAGCAAAATACAAGCTATCACCCAAACTAGATACTTTTCCCATCCTGGTTCTTCAAGCCTGACTGTACCAACCTTTGTCGAGATCTAGCAAGAAAATAGCACATGCACAAATGTGTATCTCTTTCAATGACAATCAGTGAAGGAAATGCAACATCAGTCTGTCTTCTGTCTTCTTTAGACATCCTTGTGTGCAGCTACAGCTCAGTCTGACAGCCAAAAGGGCCCAGCAATGAGTGCTGCTGTAATTGATTTGAATAAAAGTTTTTGATTTATTAAATGAAAGGTTTTGATATATTAAACTGTACTGTCTTTCTATCAGATGGCAAAGCCTGCTGGTGAAATAAAGCTTCTCTCTTCTGTTGGCACTCCTCCCTTCCTTCCTCCCTTCCCGTTGCAAACCTTCCCTCTTGCCGAATCACTCTGACCCACATTCTGGATATCTGACAACGCTTGAGGACCAGTCTGTGGTCATCCTGTGTCTGGTTTGACAGGCAGCTTTGCCAAGCCCATGTCCTCCAGTGAAGGCTCTCATTCCTGCTGGCAGCATTGCTCTCCTGTCTGCCATCCCACCATGTCTGTCAGCAGTGCAGCTGGGGGCAGGGCATCATCTGCTGAAGGTGCGCAGAGTTTTATCACTTTGGGTGGTGTTTACCTTCCATGTTTTTAAATAGAGCATTCTCTCCCCTACCAAGACCTCTGCTGAGAATGCTCTCTTGCAATATTTGTACTTGATGCGTGAGATTTGCTTTAGCTGAGACTCTTAGGAAGACTTGGACACTCTTCCGTAACTGGCACTGTTAATACAACTACAAATTCATTTGTTACATTTCTTCTGGACAATGAAGATATAATTTAGTCCAACCGTGAACATAAAACTACAAAATACTTCTCGTTAGCAAGCAGTCAGAACAACACTTCAGTGTAATTTTCAGTATCAGCTGTGTCAAATGTACCAAGGTTACGGTGGTTTTACATTCTAGAGGTGCTTGGGCAAGAGCAGTGTCTTCCCTTTAAATCTGATAAATCGCTACATGATTTGGCACTGGATTATTCAAGCAGACAAATTAACTTCAAATATTAATACATACAGCAGCCAGTCAGACAAATTGCTTGTTCTAAAAGCGCCAGAGTGGTCATGGGGGGATTTTCTTTCTGCTGTCAGGAAACCTAACCTTCAGAGCAGTGCTCAGCCAGGCCAGCAAGCCCATCAATCAGCTAACAAAATTGGCAGCAGTTAAACACATCTTCAGTTCTCTCTGGAAAGGAGGTAGGAAAGAAAAAAAGCTTGGCCAACTTGGCCAATGTCTACCAGGATTGTCAGAAATCTGTATTTCAAATAAAACACACATGCCAAGGCTCTGACTCATCATGGCCATCTGAGGACCCTGCTAGGAGCCTGCCTACCCCAAATTTTTTTTCCATGGCCATGGGGTGAGTCATCTTGAAGAGGTCCATCTGCCCCCACAAACTGACAATGATGGTGTACCTGTAAGAAGGGCTGCCATCACCTCCCTTCTCCTCTTGCATATTTTACACCTAAATCCTTTCAGAAAGGACAACCCTGCTGTTTAAAGTAACATGGTATATGATAATATAACATAAACAATTGAGGAAATGGAGTTTTTATATTTATTTATTTATTTATTTATTTTATATAAATTATAGCAGGAGAGTTTAAAATTTAAATGCTCTCATAAATTAGTGAGAATGAAAAATCCCTAGATGACTTTAACTCTTTCCAGTTTTCAAGCATTTGCATTTATGGATTTTGTGAAGAGCAATGTTCTCTTAAAACTGATCATAACTGAACTGGATATGGATTCAGAAGCCAGTCTGTCAGCTAACTTATCTCTAGATAAAAAAAACTGAAAGGAAGAAACGCATTACTACACATGACATGATACTTGCTGTGTGGAGTAATTATTGTGCTCTTTGTACTCACTTAATTGCCTGGTTGTAGAGCTTCAGAAAACATTTCTAGTATGGGAATATTTGAAGAAAGCCTTTAGGGGTGAAAACAAAAGCCAAGCTGACTGTTGCAACACAACTCAGATAAGATTACAAATATAAATTCTGTGTTCAACAGGCAGAAAATTCATTTACAATTTTATCATTTTGCTCAAGGTTTCCTTAAAATTTATATCTTCATTGACTCTAAACATATTTCCTCTATAATATATGGCACTGAACTGAACCAATCAGGAGGTGCTGTTTGTGCTCTGAGCACTAAAGCAGTTCCATAAATTATGCAATATATTTTGTCAGTAAATGTATAGATGGGAAAATCATTAACATCACAAATCACACCCTGTTGATGTATACATTAGCATATTTTTTTATTATAACTCACAGGTGTGAAGTTCTAAATACACTTCACACGGCGATGAGGTATCCAACTGATTTGGCTTCCAGAAGACATTTAACACTACTAACCCGTGGGGATGGGTTGTTCCTACTGGACTTGGAATTAGTGGCATTGCTGCTCCAGGCCCAGCTGAAGCAAGACTCACTCTTCTACCCATAGGCTGCATTCCCATTGCTGACTGAGAAGGGCCCAGCAATGCCAGCACATCCAAGCCATGGATATGCTTATTACAGACCCTGAGCCTCCTGCATCTGTCCCTACACTGAACAAATATGGCTAAAGTCCTTTGGGGAGAGATGTGTGTAACAACTCCAGACTTGGTCTCCACACTTTAATTTAGATGTGAACAGCAAAAATGTAGTCTTCATTTAAACAAAGGATTTTTATATCCCTTAACAGCAGGGATAGAATGTAGAAGATTCTTTATCAGCATTGCATAGGCAATGTGCATATTTAACTTAAGAGTTTATCTTCCCTCAGAAGAGACCACAACAAAAACCTCTGTGGATTGTCCTGATTGCACAATATCAAAGAGCAGTGTTGGTATCTCATATAAGCAGGTAGATCTCTGAGCCTTCACAGCTCTTTTGCTCTTCCTTTGACAAGCTCAGGATCCCACTGGGAGAAGGCTGTCCAGAAGAAACCCACTCTCTGCCCTCTGGCCCCAGGCTGAGCTGCTGGCCTCAGCAAAGCCAACAGCAGAGAGGGAAAGCTGAGCTGTGCCGCACACAGTTGGTGAACTTTGTTTTCCCTTTGGGTGGTTCATGCCATTCACTGCTGTCCTTCTTGGCTCCTTCCCTACTTGTTTTCCAAGCAGCTATGTGTATGTTGTACAGAAAGAAGGGCTAGCATCCAAATTAAGCTCGCGCTCTCTCTCTCTCTGCAAGGTACCACAAAGCACCCTCATCTTCTAGCACCTGTTTGTGCTTGACTCTGTGGTGCTACTATTTTTGGGTTAAGTTCTTTAAATGCAGTTATTTTACCCTAAGCACATCCACATATATCTGTATCTATTCTGACACGGATTTTTCACTTATGGAAAAGGTCAAATGCTTATGAGCAGTTTAACTCATTTGTATTACTTGCTGCCTAGATAACTCTTCACAGATTTGTTCAAAAACCAATTTGTGTGACTTCAAATATTTCTTCAAAAGGAAATTATTTTTCACTGTAGTGTTTTCACTCCACATTCCCTAACCTCAATTTATTCTAGTCCATGAATAAGTCTATTTCTTGTTGAGAAGGAGAACCCACCATGATTCGCCTAACAGTGAGAAGGATTCAGCTTTGGGAGAAAATCCATTGAAAAATTTCACAGGAAAAGAGAGTACAGGCACCCCATTTTTTCTGCAATTACCAGACCTGGGACTAGCTCACGTTTCTGATTTTTCTTCCAGGGAACTTGTGCTAAGCAGCAGCACCACTTCGCTCTTTTACATAAAACCCAGTCTCATCAATATTTTTCCAACAGATTAAATAATTTTCAAGAGATAAAAATCTCCAAAGCCAGCTTCCATCAGTGAAATGCATTTACAGAAGGAGCTTCTTCACTGATTCCCTCTCTCATGTGTTAAACAGCTTTGGGTCTTGAGTCGAGGGACAGGAAGAGAGAGGCCAAAACTACCCAACTTCATAAGGACCCTTTCCCTTCCTGCACAGCAGAATGTTTGTAGTTGATGCCAGGCTACTCAGCTGGAACAGCAGCACTAATGTGAGCAATCATGATCCTGTTTGTAAGGACCTCTCAGAGTACCTGACAGCAGCAAAGCTGCTGGCTCCTCAGTGCTGCCCTGCTGCCTCAAGGCACCTGAGCCACAGAGGGCTTTGGTCTGCAAACAGCCAGACCTCAGCAGCCACTCAGCCTCCAGCAGCTGTGGGGGTACCCGGTGCAAAACACAGCACTGTCACACAAGTGTCACACAAGTGTCACACAAGTGTCCCGGGTTAATGACTTTGCCGATGATGCATCCTTCTGGAGAGCTCTCAGTGCTGGCACCCCTGCCCACTGCCATCCGTGCCTCCTCCTGTGCTGCAGGACAAGGGAAAAAGATTCCCCTCTCACACGCAGCCATGCAGGAAACACTCCTGCCTCTCTGAAGGATGACTCTGAATGATGAACGGCATAAGCCAGGAATCTTGGCAAATTAAAAAGTTTAATTTATGATGCTGCATAATTCTAGCTGCTTAGCAGGTGTGACATTACTCGCTTATTTGAAAGCCAAAAGAGGTAAATTAGATGAAAATGTGCTTTGTAGGAGGTTGTTAATCAGAAAGGACTGCTGGCTCCATCAAACTGCAGGTGTTCTCAGCCAGTGGACTGTGCCACCAGCAAAGACCTCCCAACCCCATGGGTTCATGGCTGCCCACGAGGGCTGTTTGCCTTGTTGGTTTTGGCAGCAGCTGAGAGGTCTTTAACAAGGCAGCTTTCCCTCAGAAGGGCTTGGTTCCTATTGCCTTTTCCCCCAGCACAAGAGCTGATCACTGATTCTCAGCAGGAACTGGCACGGCTCCTTGGCTTATTCAGTATCCTACAAATAGCTGCTGAGCAAAGCGATTCTGGGGCAAGAGAGAGAATAACAACAGTCTGGAGCCATTCCCACCCAGCATCAGAGCAAAGTTCATCAGCCAGGAGATTTCTTTTGTATCCAAAAAGAATGACATTAATCTGTGTAAGAGGAGAAAATTAGTCTCTCTGTTTGGCAAAGTTTTACTATCACTCATGCTCGCTACTTCACTTGTTCAAAACTCTGAAAGCACATGAGAAAACAAGACACAGAAGGTCCAGGACCTTCAGAATAGAAATTGCTACAACACATATACAGGAATAAAAGGCACTTTCCAGGTCTTCATGGGGTTTCACCCAACAACATTTGGAAGTAAATGCTAGTACTAAGAGGGAGGGAGGGAATTAAGTGCTTATAAGCAGTTAGAAAAAACTGATGTTGGCACTCAGTTTTAAGGCATCAAGGGCTCAGGGATCTGTCCTAGGCTATGTCATGGACCCTTGCTGGTCCTTCAGCTTGATTGTGTCGCTTTCAATTCTCCAGGTTATTATTGAAGAGGCACAGAAACAGCAGTAAAAATTAGTACAGCAAAGCTGTATTTGAAGCCTAGTTTCATCATCAGTGTGCAGACAGGATCTTCCTTTGACATGATATGAAACATTCCTGCACATTCCTTAAAATACCCTTTTTCTGTGCTATGTGAGTCAGATTGCCAATTTTTCTTTTTTTTTTTTGCAGTTCCCATCGTTATAGATCTCTGCTGGCTTTTCAGCCTTCCAAGCAGAGTACAGCTGTCAGGCAAAGCAAGCTGTGAGAGAGAACCAAAACCCACAGCCCAGAGGGTCTCCAGCTGGACGCAGTCAGGTGGTCAAGAGGTCTCTCCACTAAGGTCTGTGCTGAACTCATCATGCCACTCCTTCCAGGCACACATTTCAGTCCTGCTGTGTTTCCCTCCCCTTCCTCCAGTGTAAGAGGTGTGATTTGATATTTTATGGGGGATCTGGAGTGTGTGTGTGGAGGTCATGTTGAGTGAATCTGGGGCTGAGGGGAAATTTATCTTTCTACTAATTCCTGCTCATATTTCTAACTTAGTTGAACCTTCTAATTTATTGTCACCTCCACCTTTCATAACAGCTCTCTAATAGGGCATGAAATACCAGTGAAATGAACACTGGATTTTGGAGAGCCCAGAGCAAATACGTCCTTCTGGTTTGTCATTGCCGTTTATTTTTTGAACTTTCTTTCCCTCCCCTTATGTCCTTGATTCAATCCATGACAGTTTCTTTGCAGCTGAGATGGCTACTCATTTTTCACACCAGATTTTGTGACACACCATATCAAAAACCTTACTGAAAGCTCAGAACCGCTTAATCAATTTCATTCCCATCATCCATTAATTTCGTAATTCTATCAAAAAATAATCTAGCTTGGGTGGTACAATTTTTTCTTTGTGAACGTGCACAGATTTTTTTCCTTGGGGTTTTCTATCTCCCAGAGATGTATGGAGTTCTTTTCTACTTAGTATTTCATTACTGAACAACAATCTGATGTTAGACTCACCAGAAGATGCACTCTGACAGCCATGGCAGGCAGGAAGAAGTTGCAGGATCCTTCCAGTCATTCCACTGCAGTACAGTGGGAATCAGTAAGCTAGATTTTAAGACAAGTGACATCCCAAGCAACCCATAGCACATGGGGAATCTGGTGGTTTCAGTCCTACCATTGTAAGATTCCTTATTGCTGGTTTCCATCCCAATAGCTTTGCATCTATGTCCTCCAAATGTTTTTGCTATGTCCTGAAATCCCAGGATCCATTTCACTCCTACAGAGTCTTTGCTTTTAATCCCATAGGGTAGCGTTTAATGTTCCCAAACAGAAAAGGGATTTTTGTATCTTGATCAAATTACCAGCAGACAACGGGTTTTGAGAGAAACATTTTTAAGAGGAATTATTTCTTGTTTCCTCCCACTGAGAAATGGAGTGTACTAGGATAGGATAAACTTGCAAACAAATTAGATATTCTGACACATCTTGGTCAATCAACTTCTCCAGGTTTATCTTCTAGGTGAGAAAAGCACTTTGAAGCCTGATGGGGCAACTAAACAATGAACTGCTCAAAGGCTGTCATTTTCAGCTCATCAGTCAGGAACTTTTTCTGATTACAGGTCTTTAATTTCTCAGCCAGGGCATTAAGCAGGTGGGATGTTTCACTTTCAAGCTTTAACTGGTGTTCACCTGCTGTGATTTCAGGTACTGTCCCTCAGTGCTGACCACTGGGCAACTTAACCTGCAGTGGCTGTTTGTTGAGCATGGACAAAATTTCCTTTTCCTCTGAGAGCCCGCAGAGATGCCAGAGTGGAATTAATAATTTTAAAGCCCAATTTAGAGGGGCTTGAGAGACTTACTGGCCTTATTTCCCTTCCCCATTATTTTTTCACTGAATGTTCTGATAGCCTAATTGCCATATGGTTTGCATTTGCTATATTTTTGCTTTATACAAGCCGTGTCAAGTCTCTGTTAATGTGGATAATCAAGATCTGATTGCATGATGTTGTGGGGGACAGAAAAGTTTGAAAACAAATGGTCTATAACACATACCTTGTTCCCCTCCTTTCCATTCACTTTCTTCTGGTCCCAGTCCAAAATTTTTTTCCTAAATGTTGTTTGGAAGCTGTCAGCTCCAAAAGGCACTAGCGGAGCTTGAGGAGCAGGGAGAAAGGAGAGCTGAAGGAGGGAGGGAGGGGGAGAAGTGAATACATCTTTATCAACTCTTAAAATAACTGAAAGAAGCAGGGCAAAAGGGTAGAGACTTGACTTTAAAAGCTCTGTTAACTTTGTTTTTTCCGAAGGAAATTTTTCTCTACAGCTTATTATTACAAGATCAGAGATGGTTCATGTGTACTGCAGAGGCTGTGGTCACAAAGCACATTCACAACGAAATACAATTTTGATTTCTATCTGCTGTCTCCTTGTCACACAGAGACACTATCAACACCTTCATGCAGAGCATGGACCTCAGCCCAGCAGGACTCCCAGAGAAGTTAACAAATCTCATTTAACCTCCTCAGTCTCTGCTAGGAAGCTGTGATTTCCAGTGTAAATAACAAAATGGCCTATACACACTATTTCTGAAGTCTGAGGACAGTGAGACCACAGAACTGTTTGATGCCTGGCCTGATATTTGCTGTGACTTTCTATAAAAGATCCTCATTGGAAAAGAGATTGAGGGCCCTCTTCCTGGGAGCAAGCCATCACACGCAACACCCTTGCTTCTTCCTGCCAGCCAGCTTCTCAAAGCCTGCTTTCTGAAGCTCCTGAACAGCACCACTCTGCTTAATTGCACAGCCCATCACACACTGTGACAGCAGGGACTCTCTGTCAGTTTTCCCCCTGCTTCCTGCGCACCCCTCCAGTTAGGTTAAGGGACGCCTGAAGGGTCACAGAAGCATCCTCCTGAGCTTTGGGAGGGTCCCCACTGGGACAAAGAACATTTTCAGGCTAGGCCGAACTTACTTTATTTTTTCTTCTAGCCCCTCTTTTCCAGGTCATGGCCTCCACTGGGCTTTGAGCCCAAAGACACTTCTTCTCAGGAAGGTGCAGACAGCAATGCCTGGATTTTCCCTTTTTATGTCAGAGTGGCTCAGGGCTTGAAATGATTAGAGGTGATTAGTCTGACCACTAAGGCATTTACTGCAAGCTTGCTAACTGGATCCCATCTGATTTTTGTCAAGAAAAACAAAGCAAACCACCATTTCAATGACTTAGAATGAGGTGCTGATTTATATTTATTTCAGTAGAAAATTTAAGCCTTTATGAAGAGGATAAAGTTCCACTGAGACTGAGTGACAGATCCTAACATAAGAAGATTTAGCATTTTATTCGTTTATAAGAGTGTATTTGTATTCACTGTAATGCGTGACAATTCCAAATAACCATCTTTTTTTAAAATGTGCTTCCATTGAAATACGTTAACAGAAGCCTGTGTTCAGAAATCCAGTATTTGCAACATATTTTATGCAAATAGCTATCCTTCAAGGTTAATGTCTGTTCTCCAGAGGTGGAGAGAGAGTTCTTACAGTCTTGCTAGAATGAGGCACTGAATCTGCAACCATCAGAAAAAGAGAGGTTAAATCCAGATTTCACCTTGGTCCAGCTGTGACAATGCATTGACCTCAGTGCTGACAGCCTAACTCAGGCTTAACCAGGTCTGCCGGCTTTAGTGAGTGTTTCCCTCGCAGCTGCACTAACATTATCCAGCCACGTGCTCCAGCTCTGCTCTCTGTTTCCTCCTGCTTTTCTGGTAGGTGTGCTGTGGTTTATGACTGAGTAAATATAAGGGACAAGTGTGAAAGGTCAAAATCTTTCATCTAGATCTTCAGAGGCAAAGAGCTAATGTACTAACTGGCATCTCCATGAAGCAGAGGCATCTTGAGAAAAATGAAGAGAAAACAGGAGGAAACCAACATTTTGAAAAATGACCCACGACTTCAAAAGAGCATTAATCTCCCTACAGATAAATGTACTGAGGTTGGAGAACACTGGGGATGTTTATAGATACAGTGGTAGAACTTTTCAAAAGCAAAAATAGGAGTAATTGTCTTCCTGACATTCATATTTATTGTTATTGTTATTATTATTATTATTGAGTATTTGTGTTTCAAAATTTCCTCTGCAGTACCTAAAGGGGTTTATGACAGATACTATAGGAAAGCTTAAAATAGGTATTGTAACTATAAGGACGTAAAAAAAAAAATAGAATCCAGTTGCAGGAAAACAGCTGCATCACCTTTTTCTGTGTGTGTGTGTGTGTGTGTGTGTGTTTTAGATGCTGACTTAGATCTCCAAACTAAATGTCTCCAAACTTGACCAGAGGATGACATTTCTGTTTTGTGGCAGCTCTTCAGGTTGTGACATTTATTGTTGCTGTTGTGCTTTTTTTCTCTGCACAGAGATAAAAACAACCTGTTTCTGTTGTTTGCACAAAACAGAAGCACCGGGTTTCAGTCTCCGATGCCTGCGCCTGTGGCCCCAGCAGTGGCAAGGCTGCCATGGGACACGGGGGCTCTACTCTCTCACTTTTCAAGCCTTCAGAAAAAGCCTTGCTGACACGGATACCTTCCTGTAAAAAAATCTGACTGGTGAAGCAGCCTGTTTCCTGTATGATAAATGAACAGCACGTACTAACCAGCTCTAATGGGCAGGATACGGGTGAGTGGTTCGAAATTGGTATAAGAATAGGAACAAAGGGAATGGATTGAGGGATAGGAAAAATGCCCATTTGCAGTGCATTTCTTGTCACAAGAATAGAGATGGATTTCTCCAAGCACGATGATATCCCCTCTTGCCCCAGTGGTAGCATTTTTGAAGAGGGTTCTGCCACTGCAGTTTCCGATTCAATGGGATCAGAATGAAAATGACACCAGGCTTACTTAAAATTTGCATCCCAAATATTTTTTCTTTGCATATTTACACTGTTGATTGGCATTAGCATGCTGTCTGGTACCAGATGATAGCACAGACTAAGTTCATCAAAGATAACAAGTAATTCTGAGTAATGACTAAATGGCATTCCTAGATATCTACTCTTAAAAAAGAAAATGAATAGTTCTGGTTGTAATTACCAATTCAGTTTCCATACACTAAGCTAGCATCTATGAATATCGAACTAGGCTCTAATTGACTATGTTAGCTATGTGTCAGTTTACTTTTCTAATGCAAAAAAAATTTAGTTGTTATCACTAGAACTGTTTGTTAAAGTTGAAAGGAGATAAATCATTAATAGGGATGTCATTTATTCATTATGCTTAAAATATATATCTCCACTTGGATGAATCTAGTTTCTTTTCTCATCTCAGCTTATTGACATCACAGATGAAAAGAGCTTCTTTACTGCATTCCTGTTGGAGCTTAAAGCCTTTACAATTGTTTATTGATGAACTAGTATTTTGAAAATCAAGACTGCTGAGGCTTAAGACTGTAGTGACAATTACATGGTGCTTTGTTGCAAAGCTAGCAATTTGCATGGGATTGATGATAGCTTGACATTAAGCAAATAAGGTATTATTATTGTAATTTACTTCAGAATTTTGTAGAAAACACTGCCTTGGTCCATTGCACAGATATCTATGACCCTGCTATGGTATCTCCTTCATGTAAAAATTTAACCACTTCAGTACCTTTCACCTTGGCATTTGCAACTGCACAATGCAAACACAGATCTGCCGAGCCCTGTCCACACTAAGGCATGGGAACAACTCCTTCCAGGTGACTAGTTCTGCTGCAGATTACTTACCTGTATGAAGGAGTTCATGCACCCAGCTCAGAGGACTAACCCTGGAAGACCTGCTATGAGTGTATCTGGTAGCACACAAGCCTGAAAGATATCGTTGCTAGATGAACAGATTTTTCATCCTTTTTTAACATATTTATTGCCACCTGCACTAATAGCTACATTCTCCCTAGAAACCAGCTAAACACATTCATTGTACTGAACACACCTTGATAGACCACTGATTTTAAAAGGACATCTGAAAAGCTAGGCACAGCAACAGAGAACCAGGCAAGATGCTCTTCCTGCCATACTCAATACCAGGTGCAAGGAGCTACTTTAGGACATTCAGACACTGCATATGCCTGTCCTTAAATTTACCAACACAAGAAATATTGTGTGGCAATGAGGCTAAAACCTGGGAATTTTGAACCTCAGCTCTTACACTGGCAGCTTTTCACTCATGAGGTGTTTATGGTGTACAGTGGAAAACATTTGTTCTTTCTTGGGAGATGAACTTTAGGCTTTGGTGCTACAACCTCAGGGCTAATCTTTATCTCTCCTAGGTGGATGAGTGCAAGAGAAAAACCAGGAAGGCACTTCCCACTCCAGTGCTACTCACTCAGGGGCAGCTTGATGCTGATCTGCATCTTCTTGGAATGTGTGCGCTGATGGTTCAACGGTGTGTTGGCAGCCTGACCTTCAGTGTTTCAAACTCTCACTGAAAGTCAACAGTTCTGACGTCAGTGAGGACATAGGGGCACCCTCGATTCTAATGCAGGTCCAGCTGCACAAACACTTGGAGGTTAAATTGTCCATTCAGAGTATCTCTTGACCAACATCTTTATCAACATGAGCTTTGAATTACATCTTTCAGTTGAAACTGGGCATGTGCTGGTGGCACACTCAGCTTTAATAATGAGAAAATTAAAGTCTCTAGTGTCCTGTCAGTTGTTCAGGAACATAAACTCCCCACATGGAGAGGAAAAAATTTTGCCTCTTCTAATGCCAATTAGTGAGTGGTGTGACATCTCAAAGACTGCCAGAGCTAAGAAAATATTGCACACTTTGATAAACCTCATGCACCTACATAATCTAGTATTGTACTGGGGATGGATACCATCTGGATTAATGATGCAGATCTCACAAGATAAAATAGGGTGGTTGATGCTTTAATTCACCAAGAAGTTATTCACTGCTGACTAAGTCAATAGATTTTCTTTTTAATGAAATATTTTTGCAAACAGGTATCTTCCCTTCCAATCCCCACATTGCCTCTGAAAGCAATGACAGCATAGCCATAATTTTCCTTCCTGTTGTTCCGTGTTATGACTTTACTTGCTGAGTGCCTGTTGATGCAATTTCTGTGTTTTGTATGAGCCATTGTTTTGCATTTTATCACTAAAGACTTTCAAGTATTATTACTTGAGTCACAGGACGTAAATTTCACAAGAGAGCAGTGAAACATTTGAACACCACAGATGAAATTTATCTTATTTTATTTTCATTTGTATTGAGTTTACTCAAATTCCTAACTATTGAGAATGCAGAGCATACTGTTACACATCTATTTCCAAAGCATTGTTATTGTTTTCATTATTAATGTTCTATAGTTTAATCCTAAAAAAAAAAAAATTAAAATGCATTTTTCTTTCATTTAAATCTGCAAAGATTTGTGAATTTTAACCTAGAACAAGATCAAGAGATTTCTTCTGTGTGGTATTTTCCCATTTGACTCCATGGCATACTAACTGCAATGATAATGTGTCCTGTGCATCCCAAAACATCACTTGCCAAAGAGCAATACAGTGGATTGTGTATTCTGACTGGCCAAGTCACTTTTGTCATTTTGAGTTTCAATAACAAATTGTTAAACAGAAATAAATGAAACTACATAGGTAACACATTTATTATGCTCTTTATCTTTACCCTTTATGTATTAAAAATACATTGTTCTTGTAAATATACAGCAAAAGGCAAAAAAGTCCAGTGATGCTGCACCCTCTGGGGCAGAAGCTGCTGACAGCAGTCAGGTGTGAAAGCTGTGCTAAGCCCAGAGGTGCAAATGAAAGGAGAAGCTGACAAACTCAGCACAATCTGTCGTGCAAAGGGCTGGTGGAGAATGAAGAATCTTGTTGCTTGTCTCCATGTCTTCTGAAATATTTTTAGCAGGTACATGGCTATGACAGCTAAGTATATGAAGGGTGGAAGCAGAGGCAGACATCCCAGGAGGAGTATAGACTCTGACATGTACACGCTGACTTGGAGTTGAGTCTGTCAAGGGAAGTAAAGGACAAGCTGAAAGGGTTCTACACGTTCATAAACACCATGGAAAACATGGCCCCAGTGCTGAAGGCATCCAGGGAACTGGTGACATATGATATGGAGAGGCTGAGGTACTCAGTGCCTTTCTTGCCTAAGTCTCTACAAGGAAAACCATCCTTCAGGAATCCCAGGCACTTAAGACCAGAGGAAGATCTGGGGCCAGGAAGACTTACCCTAGTGGAAGAGGAGCAGTTTAGAGAGCACTAGAACCAAGTGGAAGTACATTACTGCAGGGGCCTGACAGCCTGCACTCTTGATGAGGGAGCTGGCTAATATTGCAAGGACATTCTTGATTATCTTTGAACGGTCATAGCAACTGCGAGAGATTACTGAAGACTGAAAGAGAGAAAATTTCACTCCTGTCTTCAAGAAGCCAAGAATAACTATCCAGAGAAATACAGGCCAGTCAGTCTCACTTAGTCTCTATGAAGGTATAGGAGAAAATCTTCCTGGAAAGCATTTCCAAATATATGAAGGACAAGAAGGTTATGGGGAGTAGTCAACAAGAATTTACAATGGGAAGAACATGTTAGACCAACTGATAGCCTTCTGCAGTGATATGACTACTTTAGTGGACAAGGGGAGAGCAGTGGACACTGTTTACCCTAAATAAAGACTTCAAGATCAAATCCTGTAACATCATCATGGACAAGCTGACAAAATATAGGTCAGAAAAATGGACAGTGATGTGGATTAGAAGGTAGCTGAATGACCAGGTCCAGAGCTTTGTGGTCTGTGGGCCTAAATCCAGTTGGAGGCAAATCCCTAGAGGCACAAGTCATGGGGCTCAGTACTGGGGCCAATACTGTTCAACACGTTCATTAATGACCTCAGCGATGGAGCAGAATGCACGTTCACAGATTATACACAAGAGAGGAGTGGTTGATACACCAGATTGCCGTGCCACTGTTGAGGGACTTTGACAAAAAACAGGGCAGAGAGGAATCACATGAAGTTCAACAAGGGAAAGTACAGAGTCCCACATACAGAGAGGATAATTCCAGGCAGCAGCACACACTGGGGGGCAAGAAGCTGGAAAGCAGCTTTGCCAAGGAAGACCTTGGATACCTGGTGGATAAGAAGCTGACCCTGAGCCAGCAACGCACCCCTGTGGCAATAAAAAGGCCCACGGTGTCCTGGGCTGCATAAGGAGGAGTGTTGCCAGGAGGTAAGTGACTCCTCCTGCGTATTCAGCACTGGTGAAAGCACACCTGGCGTGCTGAGTTCACTTCTGGGCTCCCCAGTAAGAGACAGATTTTGACTTGCTAGAGCATGTCCAGCTAAGGGCCACTAAGATGATGAAGGGATGGCGGCTTCTCTCACATGAGGAAAGGCTGAGAGAGATGGGATTGCTCAGCCTGGAGAAATCTCAGGGGTAAATTATCAATTTATATAAATATCTTACGGGAAGAAGTGAAAAAGACAACTGGGCTCCTGTTAGTGGTGCCCAGTGACTAGAGAAGAGTCAAAGGACATATTAAACCACATGAAATTCCATCTGAACATGATAAAACACTTTTTTACCATAAAGGTGTCCAGACACCGGATCAGGTCGCCCCGAAAGGTTATGGATACTCCATCTGTGGAGCAATTCAAGGTCTGACTAAACATGCATGAGCAGTGGGGTTGGACCAGAGGTCATAGAATCATAGAGTGGCTGGGGTTTGAAGGGACCTTAAGTATCATCTAGTTCCAACTCCCCCATCATGGGCAGGGATGTCACTCACGAGATCAGATTTCTCAGGGCCCCATTCAACCTGGCTCTGAACACTTCCAGGGATGGTACCTTCTAACCTCAACCATTCTGTCATTCTGTAACAATGGATATAATTTGGCTGGTCCATTCTGCAGATTTAGGGATCCTTTTTTGTTTCATTACCACCTACAATGGGTTGTTTTCATCAGATTAGATTTTTCAAGAGATTGTAACTGGAGGTTTTGCTTTGGATGAAGAGGGTGATCAGGATGATATAAGGTAAGGAATCAGCCATGACTTCCAGTTTAATCCAGCCATTTCAGTGTCTAATACATCATCTCACTTGGTGTCAGTCAACAGACAGAGTCTATCCCATGATTTCACAAGGGCAATCAAACATCATAAAAAATTAGGAGAACTCTGTTGGTATTCTCTGTGACCTTAGCTCACCCCTGTGAAAGGTAAGTTATCTGAACAGTAACCAAGGAGCCCAGCTCAGCAAGAGTCCTTTATAAGAAACATAGGGTTAGGACTGAGGAATTGCAAGGCAGAACTTTTGTCACAGTAATTTTGCTGGACTGCCCTACAGGGAGCTGTAGAGAGAGCTAGGAAGTCTCAGACAGTAGACATTCCAGGATCCGTAAGTTTATAAATACTTCCCCTGAACCAAAGTCCCCATTCAGAACACAACTAAACTTTAGGAAAGTCTTAAATCCCATTTTATATGGCTTAGGACCATTTCTTATTAGAGCTAGGAAGACTAGATATAAATCTCTGTCCAAAACAGTAATCCTCTTATATTTCATTACTAGCACCACAAGCCTCTGTGAAGTGGTCTCTATCAGAACCATAATAACACTGGGTTGTGGCTAAGCTCTCTATCCCAAGTTCAGTCACAGCAAACCCGCTAACACATTAAATCTGTGCCTGTCTTTGATTTATTAGTACTCCCTAAGCCCTTCCACAATAAGGTATGGGTCTGAGGCAGCAGCTAGCAGCTGAGAAGGAAGGTAAAAGATATTCAAGCATCACATCTCTGCTGTGCCTGACTATGGGAGCACCTCATTTCAGGACACATTATCTGAACAAGCTGCTGAAGATAGTTCAAACTAATCCATTATTTTGCCTTCTATGAAGTGGATCATGTATAACTCCTGGCTGAGAGCTGGTAACTGACTACAGGGGATCTTCTTCTCCATCTGTGGGAAAATTCAAACAGGTGAATTAAAGATGATTTTTGCCCTAACACAATTCCTAAGTGCTCACATGGGCAATTACTGAATTGCAGCTGTCAGCCATGACTAACAGATGAGGACCAGCTAAGGACAGCTTCCAACTTTCTCTTCTTGGTTCCTTGTGTTCTGATCTGCTCAGCAAGATGCTGACCCTGTTTCATCCACTGGGTTGTGAAATTTTCACTTAAGCTCTGGGGAGAGTTTGACTGGACTAAACTACTCAGGTTAGACTAGTCTCTTTGCTTTTTAGTTGCCTGGGGCATGAAATATCCCATGCTGGGACTGTCTGCACCTACCCAATGGCTCTCCAAAAACAGACACTGCCTTTAAAAAATCTGAAGTCTGCTTAAGCCTTTGCTACAGGCAGGAAAACTCAGCTTTTTGATGGTAAACTATGAGATGAAGGACAAGAATACAAAAGTTTGGTTCTTCCTTTTCAGCAAAGTCAGTGCATACTTTCTGGGAGATGGCTCCTCAGTAGTCGCTTCTGACTCTACCTGCTTCAGACTATTACTGCACACAAGTTGCTGTTGATATACATTTGTTTGCTATTCATTCTCCACATGCATATTTTCTCCCCTAACTTTTGCATACATACTAATTTTGTTTCCAGCAAGCAAGCCGGTCAAATAATGGCTCTGCACATACTTTTTTTTAAACAAATGGAAGTTTGGTACATGTTTATCTTCCTTTCAATAGGATAGCAGAGTACAAAATAGTACTCTGCAAATTAAGAACAAATGCTTCTTTTTTTTTTCAAACAAAATTTGGTATAAATTATTTTGAAATTATTCTTTAGCTAAAAATGCCATTGAGTTCTTCTGCTGTTGCACCCAGCAGCTGTGTAACAATTACACTGTTGACTTTTCACAGGTAGCCATGGCTATTTGCTGTTGAACTTTTAAGGGAGTGCTATTATATTCTACTTGCTTCCTGTAAGCAAATAACTACCTGCAGGAAAAAGAACAGGGATCCATGTGGCATTGTCCGTGTGGTTAAAGTGTTTCTCCTTAGCTCCAACAGCACCACACAGAGGTTTGTGCTGGTGAATATGCTCCTACTCAGAGTTCAATAACTATTTTTAGAACGAGCTCTGGATTTCGTGACTATTTTTGTTGTTTGAGAGCCATCTTGTGGTGCATCTTATTAATAATAAGTAATAAAATTTTTTAAAACCCAGTGTATTACAGTTCAGAAATAGTTGTCTATAAAGACTCCGGTGGTTTTGCATCTTCCATGTATCCACTCTTCTCAAAGCTCCTTTTGAAATGGAAATAACCTAATCTCAAATTGCACTTCTGAGTCATAGCAGTATTTGTTAGGGACTGGAGAAAAGGACACATCTCCCTTCTTTAAAAAAAAAAAAAAGAGAATTAAAGGGGTTTTTAGTGCATACAAATAGCTACAATTTACAGCACAGTTTTATCCCTTCCTAACACCCAATAAACTGATCAAAGCAGGAGGCAGGTGGTCGAGCTCTATTAATGAGATATATGATTTTTTGCAGCCATGAGACTTATAAAATATTCTGGAAACCATTTAAATTCAAATAACATTTGTTGTTACTGAAGTTATATTAAAAAATTATCTTTAAAAATAGCAAAAGTACACATTGAAATGTCATCCAGGATGCTGACAGATTACAAGAGTTTTCCAGTGGCGGGACATTTGACATTCCACTTCAAATTCCTGTTTTCAAATCTGCAGTTAACCGAAAAAGATCAACACAATTCACCTAGAGTCAATAAACCAAATCAGAAACATCTTTGAATTTTGGCAGATTTCTCCTTCCATAAGACGCAAATCCTTGCACACTGCTACATAACAAAATAATGCAGCACCCAAAATGTCGCTGAGCTTTCACAGAATCAGTGTTTAGAGGAAAGACAAAAAACATATCCTTTGATAGAACAGAATGCCTCTACGCATTGAAAATTCCCCCCTGCAGCTTTGAATGAGACCCTAACATTTTTTCCTGTATATATATAACTGTTCTCTTGTCCATTAATAAGCTGTAATTATCTATTGTCCTTTCATTGAAAGGAAAAAAGCACCATGTAGCCAAAGATCATTAGTGGTCCACCCTCTGCTATCAGTGAAGTCAGTGAAAATGAAAAGGTAATTATAGAGGGTCTTTAGAGTAGTATATAATGATTAACATCCTTTCTAAAATAATTCAGGTTTAACTTTTAAAAAAAACTCACAGTATTATGCAACTGCTTCTGCAGGACATATTTGGTTAATCTCCTTTGCTCATCTTGTCTTATATTTGTTCCAGGCAGCCAATATGCTTTCATTAAAAAAAAGTCGCAGGATATGGACCACTTAAAAATCAACTGGGGGAGGAAAAGCCCAAGGAAAAAGAACCAATGATAGGGTTAACCCTGAAGAACAGAATACTCTGTACTATATTAGAATATTTCCTTTGGAAGGGACCTACAATGATCACCTAGTCCATCTGCCTGAAGAGAGAAACTGCTTCAGTGCACAGACTGGAGAGAGGTGTGAATCTCAGAAAAATGTTGAGTGCTTTTAGCTCAGACTTTCTCTAAGCAAGTAATGAACAGTCCATGGAAGCAAAGCTATGAACACAGGCCACTTCTGGAAAGGTATTCTGGTTTTTTTTCAAATTCCCTAAGAGTTAGGAGTCAATAAACTGAGCAGGGATATCTACAGACCTCATTATGACATTGCCCTGTACCTTTCTGCATCTTTCAATCTTATCTCCACATGCTTTTCATAGGATAGCTGTGAAAAATTACAACAGTATTCTAGCAATGCTGTTCCTATTGATGTGTGTACTGGCAAAGTCACTTTTCCCTGTTTCCCTTTGCTCCTTTCTCCTAAAACATAGCCTTAATGTTTGATTTTGAGATGAAAATTCCATTTCACGTACACTGAACTTTCAGCTATTCTTTGAGTCACTCATCTACCAAGACAGAGAGTAAGCAAGATCCAATCCAATTGGAACCAGTTGGATCCAGTCCAATTCAGACATGCCCAGGATGGCCCCTAAAGAGTTAATTAGAATACAGTGGACAGCATAGCCAAAACCACATGCCAAGACCATGTAGCCCTGCTGAAGAATACTCAGTGCTGGCAAAGACAGTGCTGTGAACTGTAATGACTCCTAGTTATAGATGTGTCTCTTCTGAATCACAGTTCTTTGAACTCTGTAATTGCATTTAATTAGGTAATGAGGTCCTCTCTGTAAAGAAACTTGTATTCATTATACTCCCTGGTCGATCTTTATGTCATCTTTAAACCATCCAGGCGAAGATTCTGTATCATCATCCACACAATTGATTTTAAAAAGAGTATTGAAGTGCTTTAATGACCCCTTTGGAACCTGCTCAAGGTATCCAGCTCTGAGAGCCTGGTATCATCTGCATTTCAAGACCTCTTTAATCCAACTTTAATTCTATATGCTGTGCACAATGGCTGTCTCATGAGAATCATATCCTTTTTTTCAGAATGTGATATATTATATCAAACCCACTGGAGAAATCCAACACTACCATATCAATACAACTGTCTTGTTCCATCAGATCCACAGTTCACTATGAAATAAACACAACAGTTTGTTTGGAAAGATGTAGATCCATGAAATTATGCTTATTGACAGTTTATGATGTTATTGGTAACAAAATTAACTTTTTTTTACTTCGTATGGGGTTTAAGCAAATAAGTAGATCACCAAGTTTCCTTCCCTTTCTCTAAAACAATGCTGGAAATCCTCACTGGCATGTCCTCAGATTTCCAAGTTAATTTGAAAATTAGTGTTATTTAATATCATTTCAAAAATAACTTTAAAAGCACATGAATTATTGATATAAATATATTTAATTTTAAAAACCAGATATTCTCCTTTCTACCTTCCTTAGGAAGAGTAAATGTTCTGTACCATCCAGAAAATGAGACGTTTGTTCTGGTGATCTTGTGATTATTGTTGTAAAGAAGAAACCTTCCCTACAAAGGTCTCCACCTTGTAACTTGGGCAACTGTGTGATCAGACACAAATCTGCCATTTACACACTAATTTCTGAACAGTGACATTCACTAAGCAGGTCCTTTGGTCAGGCTTGCCATGCATAGCTGAAAATATCACCATTAAATAACTGATGGTTTTCAGGAATTTAGAATTTAAAGTTTTCACCCCGCACAGCTGGTCACTGTTCACTGGAGCAGGCTCTGCCACAGTGCCTCTTCCATACCCCAGACATGATTGAAAGCTTTTCTGGCAGACCTCTAGAGAAGGGAATGATGCAAGCCATTAGAGTGTTCCCCAAATCATTCTCATTTTTACTGCTGGGAAACAAAACATGCACTACAAAGTAGTGACATGGACCAGATGATCTAGACACTTCCCACCTCCAGTCCATAACATTTTTGTTTTTACTGTATTTAATGACTATCACACAGTGCTGCCAGTATGAATAGTTGATGCCAAGTCTCTTGCTCTGAAAAAGGAGAGGAAATCTGCAGCAGAGAAGACTGACTAGATGGCCCTGAACCTGGCAGTGGCTGTGAAAAACAAGGGTATCAGAAACATGGATGGGAATATCAGGCCTGTTCCACGCAACTGGTAGCAACCTGCACTTCCTAGCCAGTGGTTAAAATGAAACACTGATGGATTTTCACTATACTGAAATTACCAGTGGAAAAAACTAACCTCCCATTAGCTTAAATGGATTTGGGATATACCACTGAAAAATAGAAAACTGAGAGTGTTTTGATTCACATTAAATTTTCTGGGTCATAACATCATTCTGGGATATATAACTTGCACCTTGCAAATAAAGAGAGGGGAAAGCAAAAGCTGAACACACAGGGGCTTATGGTTTCTAAACTTTGCTTCAGAATCTTACCCATGCTCTTACCATGACATTGCTCCCTTGGGCTTTCTGTCACCTAAATATATGGTCTCTTATGACAATCTTTACATGAGTTATTAATGGAGAGCTTTTTACAGGAGTGATGAATCTCTTCACCTAGACTACTAATTTTCTATATTGCACTGTTTACTCAAGCATTACCATTTTCTCAGACCTTGAAAATAATGTGGGTACAGCTTAACGCTTAGAGTCATTTCAGTGACATGAAGAGAACAATGGTACTCTTGCAATTTTTTATCTAAATCTTTCCAAAACCTTTGATAATTCTCAGTTCTGCTTTTCAACATTAGCTTCACATCTTTATTATTCTTCCTACTGGAAAAAAATGGTCTACTTGAGTCAAAGGAAAAATGAAATTTCATCTCTTCTTCATTAGAAAAGAGAACAGTGGTATCAAACACACATAGGAGCAATAATCCTGCTTTCCTCATACTGCATATTTTATTTCAATGTTTCATTTATCCTAATCTGTTAATATAGACAAACCATCAATCCCTGTAATTCTATTTCTTGTCCCATATTTATTTCCAAACAAGTCACAGAATCACAGAATGTCCTGAGTTGGAAGTGGCCCACAGGGATTATCGAAGTCCAGCTCCTGGCCCTGCACAAGATACCCCAAGAATCACACCATGTGCCTGAGAGCACTGTCCAAATGCTTCTTGAACTCTGTCAGGGAGCCTGTTTCAGCGCCCAGCCACCTGCTCAGTGAAGAAATTTTTCCTGATATCCAACCTAAACCTCCCCTGACACAACTTCAGGTCATTCCCTTGGGTCCTGTCACTGGTCACCACAGAGCAGAGATCAGTGCCTGCCCCTCCTCTTCCTCTCACAAGGAAGTTATAACTGCAATGAGGTCTCCCCTCAGTCTTCTCTTCTGCAGGCTGAACAGACCAAGTAACCTCAGCTGCTCCTCTTACAGCTTCCCCTCAAGGCCCTTCATCATCCTGGTGACCCTCCTTTGGATGCTCTCTAAGAGTTCAATGTCTTTCATACATTGTGGCCCCCCAAACTGCCCTCAGCACTCGAGGTGAGGCTGCCCCAGTGCAGAGCAGAGTGGGACAATCCCCTCCCTTGCCCGGCTGGTGATGCTGTGCCTGATGCCCCCAGGACAGAGTTGGCCCTCCTGGCTGCCAGGGCACTGCTGGCTCATGTTCAACTTGCCAAAGACCAACAATTCGAAGTTCCTTTCCATGGCACTGCTCTTCAGCCTCTCATTCCCCAGGCTGTACATTCATCCAGGGTTGCCCTGCTCCAGGTGCAGAATCCAGCACTCGTCCTTGTTTAATTTCATATGGTTGGTGTTAAATTTCATACAGCAGTCCATCTTGTAGAACACAGAAATACAGGTTTGTCAAGCACAGAAAAACCACAACTGTTTCCATGAAATTTGATGCAGCCATGAGCTTCCATTTGTCTGTGGATAGGTGACTCACATGGGTTTGTGATTGCTGGTGGCATTTCATTCTTAAGCATTATTTACAACTATCCTGGACAGGCTTGTTTAAAGCTAGAGATTTGAAATATTTTTTTCTATTATAACCATGCAGAAAAAACTTTATTGTTCTGTTCCTGTCTATCCTTAATCTGCAGTTGCATGTACAGAATTAGCAGGTAATGAAATATATTAGGAAGGACTGAGTGTTAACTGTAAGAATCCAGCTCTTCTCACGTTGTTTATAAAACAATAGTTGTCACATTTAAGATGATAATGAGCATCAGAGCTAAAGTGAGATTATAAACTTTTAAGTGAACCTTAATTACATTTTTCAATTTTCAGTAATTGCCTGACAGTAAATCCCTCCCATGCCAGTCAGACTAGAATACGAGAGGCCTTTTTGTGTTCTCCTTTCTTAAAACACTGGGAAGGCTTTTTGCGGGATTTTCTTGATACCTTTTATTCACCATGTCAGTAATTGAGGGCTCAAAACTAAGTGGCCAAGGAAATTATTCTCCTAATTACACAACACATCTCTACCATATTTTTAGCTTTATTCTCAGTTATTTGGATTACAGTGTGAAGCAAAAGGCCTCAAATTCTATTTGATACTATGAATAATTCACATAATTCCTCTAACTCACTATAAAAGAGACTGTAAGATTTGCTGCAGTGAATAGGCAGCACCTAGTGGTCTTGAAATGCATAAACAGTTCACTTTCTTACAGTAATTTCTGACTTTCTCTGGGGTCTAGATCTTTATCTAGAGTGAATTTATCCTTTAGTATCTTACAGACAAATACCAGAAAGAAAAAACTCTTGAGTTTTTAAAAGTCATTGCTTACAATAAAGCCAACCCATATAAAGACTGCACGTTTTATAAAAAAATCTGCTACTCCTTATAGTGAGCAAAGTATTTGAATGTCTTCATCTAATTGTAATCCTTCCACATCTAAATCAAGGCATATTTAAATGAGGTTAATCACAATAATTAGCAATATTGATTATTGAACCTCAGAGTTTATTTATCTTTAAATGAATCAAAAACTAGAAAACTATCTAACAATAGCTCTCTGAAATTTCTAAGAAAAGCACAGAATTAAAAGTAATGAGAAAACCTGGCCAGTCAAGCTTATTATAACAACCTGAGCTCCATAAGATTGCATATTCGAAGGATTGTTTCACATTCTATCATATTACAGTAGTCAGAGATTATTGGCTCATTAGCTTTAATTTTAGTCTAAGAATTTGTTTGTAGGTCCATTTATCCTCAGGACTTATTTTTTGCACTATACCAAGTTTCTCGTTTCAATAGCAAATACATGTTACTTGAAGCATTGCTAGGAACGGGACTGAGGTAGGTATGCTTGCAATCAGGAAAACTGCTCTGTACATTTTTTAGCACACTTCAGAACTTTATTGGAAACTTCAACCACAAAAAAAAGTATGCACGAGTTTGATTCCATAGAGGTCAATGAACATTTTTCTGTGAACCAAGGAATTCAGCAAAGTATAGTCCCTTCCACTGGGGATAGCGACCTGCTTACCTTCACAGGACAGACCAGAGTTCCTGTGGCAGATCACACAAATCCATGGCAATAGCTAAAGGGTGTTAGGTGTTCTGCATCTCCAAATTTGTTAAAAAATGAAGGCTAAATGAGTGCCTGCTTCTCCTGCTTACTTCCTTCCAGTTCTCCCAAGAGTCCCTGCATATGTAGAAATTAATCCCGTTCCCAAGAAGATGTGGAAAGCTCTTCACTACTGCATGAAGAAAGGCATGGTTTACATGTGTAAAGCTGTTCTCTATGTGCAAGATGTGTCAAAGGGAAACCTACTCGGAAGTGACCGTGATCAGAATGCAGCCTATTAACTCTCACACTAATGGTGCTAGTAAGAAAGTCCCTCCCTCACATAAAATCCTTTTACTGTCTTTGTTCAGATTTTAATGTACAATCAGGAGGCCAAACTCAATGTTGAAATCAATGAGAAGACCTGCTTAAAATTGATAGTACAATAAAGAATTTTCAGATTTGTTTACAGTAGGACTTTTCCAAACTTTTATTTGTTTTCTTCTTGGATTTAATCATACTCAATATGACATGTTGACACTGGATGATGAATACCCCACGCATGTAATGAACTTCTCAAAAATGAGACTAATATGGATACAATAATGCTAATATTGATGTATAAGGGGGAAAAATATACTAAGGCACTAAAGTGGGGTGTGATAGCACTCAAAATTGCTATTTTCCAAATCTCAAAATGGGTTCCTGGCCTAGGAAAAGTTTCTTTCAGTTCACTCACATAGTAAATAAAATATTCAAGTCTAGAAGGGAACAAACATACTAAAAAGTAGGTTTATTGCTCAGATTAAAAGCTTCAGAGAGTACATCTAAAACTCAGACCACTGAACTGCAAGGGAAAATTATTCAGAGTTGATGAAGTTTCTGAAAACGGGAGAGAAAAGGTAATTGTTTCTTTATGAAAAAAAAATACAGAAGAGAAAAAAAAGTTGCAGACAGGTATCTATTCACAAGCTCATACAGTAGAAAGAGGAGCAATAAAGCTAACAGAAGCCACTGAGTTAATTTATATTTGATAAAAGATTGTTTTAGGATGATAATCTGGGAGGAAGAATCTGCATTCTGCTATGCACCTTGAAGAAGCTCTATTAAACTTTGAGCTCTCTGTGGAAGAAAGATGTTAGCTATACCCTTGTGCCTACCATTTCTTCCGGCACAGGTCAAGACTACTATTTCTTGGATCACTGTTCCAAAGTGCTATAAATTTTCCAATGTACTATAGCAGAAGCCCTGAAATCCCACTTTCAGACCACTCTGGCATCGTAAGCTTCCAGTCCCTGTCTTGTGTTCATTTTGACTGTCAATGTGTTAAAAATCTTCTTGCCACCCTTTCCAAAACAGTATATTTCAAGCAGTTTATAAAGGAAATCCTCAAGACTTAACACATAACATAACCATCTAAAATTTTTCCAATCAGTCTCAAACAGTACACAGCCAAAAATACCAAGGCCTCAGTTTCCCATGTGTAATGTGGGCGTAACGGTATCCCTTTAGATGTGTACTGAAAAGATAAATAAACTATAATAGTAACACAGTTCAGATGTGATGGCATAAGTATCACAGAATAGCCTGTGAGAAAGATTGATTAAAGAGACATTCAAATTAACTACAGTGCTGTAGTCAATTGAGTAGCAAGAGTTCCTTCCACCGGAAGAGTAACCAGCCAGTCAATATTCCATCAATATCCTTTAAGTTTAAAGAGACTGGGTTTGACAGCCAGGGAAGCTGATCTATCCAACCAGCCCTGCTCTGCTCCCCGCCCCCACTTCCCCCCCAAGGAATACTTCATGTATTTTCTTTTAAATAATTTTCTTGAAATAAATTCCACCTGGATCAAACCTAGAAGAACACAAAATGTAGCAGAAGGCAAAAAAAACCTGCAAGAAAAGAAAGAGTTTAGGCCTGGGGCATGACAGATGACATGTAGGGGACATACACTAAAGGCTGTCCAGTGGAAATTAAATGTACAGACACAAAGTGACATCTCCAAACAGCTCCCCACATTGAAGCATTCACATTCTAAAACATTCACATTTCTAAACATAAACACACGTGTTGGCTGCCCTAAGAGTGTCTGGGATGTAGAGGAGGGAAGTAAATTTTAGCTACAATTTGCCCTAAGAACACAGCTGAATCTTGTATTAAAATAGCCTTCTTTTCATGCATATGCTTATTAATAAAATGAGAGGTATGCGGACTTTTTTTCCCCTTTTGTTTCTTTGCTTTTCGAGAGGGTAGAAACTGTTTTTCTATTTCATCCCTGCTGCTGTAGCAACCCTCTGAGTTCTGCTCCAACCTTTTTTCTGCTGGCCAATACCAATTTAATTTGTAATGAAAACATTGCAGCTCAGACTACACTACCTACTACCACATCGATTATTTTTCACCAAACAATTACAAGGAAATCAAAATCCCATTGCTTTCTCTGCTTTTTGAGCTCGTTTTTGATCCCCCCCATGTTCATCTTTTATTTCAGTTTATAGATGAGTTGAAGTGCAGGCCAGGATATCCATAAAACTTATACAGCTTCACCAAAACTTTTTATATAGTAATGTCAGTATATTCTTATGTATGTCTGTATGTTGGTAAGATTCTATTGATGCACATACACTTAATACATCATATATGCAGGCTCCCATTTAGGGGAACTGTATGAACCATACCAATATAAATCTCTTTATAAAATGAAGAGCATTTACACAGTGAATGGTAACAGTATTTTGGTTTTTTAAAATTGCGCCCTCAGTCAAACTGATCCATGTTATAACCATGCAGCTCAGATCCCAACACCTTCAATCCCTGAAATCATATATATTTTTAAAACTTTAAAAAAAAGTTAAACTCCCCTGAGATGAATGCAAGTAAATAAAATTGCATTCAATCTTAATTCAGAATAAGAAATCTAGATGAAAGCATGAGAATCTCAAAACTTCCTTCCAAGCAACATATTATGTTGTCTGATTTAAAGCAGCAAAATTCAGAAGATCATTTTGAAAAATGTTTCATTGGCAGCTATTGATGGTATTGTCTGTTTTCTAAAGAAAATCCAAGCCCAGCTATTGAAAAAAGAAAAAACCTTGTTCTGTTTGGAGTTAAGTAGTTGAGGGTATGACAAACTCTTTTCTGCAGTACTGCAGATTGTCCAAATGCTTTGGTTTTCCCTGAAATTTGTAGTTTGATCTTGACAAACAAGAACCTATTGCTCTACTGGTTGCTTTGGGTTAACGGCAAGGCTTTGGGTCTATTGGATGGGTTAATGGTAAGTTGAACATGAGTCAGCAGTGCCCTGGCAGCCAGGAGGGCCAACTCTGTCCTGGGGTTCATCAGGCACAGCACCACCAGCCGGGCAAGGGAGGGGATTGTCCTGCTCTCCTCTGCTCTGCTCTGAGGTGGCCTCACCTTGAGTGCTGGGGGCAGTTTGGGGGGCCACAATATAAGAAGGACATGAATCTATGAAGTGTGTCCTGACGAGAAAGACCAAACAGTGAAAGGCCTCAAGGGCAAGACTTAGGAGGAGCAGCTGAGTTCTCTTAGTTTGTTCAGCTTGTAGAAGAGAAGACTGATGGAGCACCCCACGGCAGTCTACAGCTTCCTTGAGGCGGGCAGGAGAGGGGAAGGCGCTGATCTTCTCTCTGTGGTGCCCAGCAAGACACAAGGGAAATAGACAGAAATTGCATTAGGGGAAGTTCAGACTGGACATTCAAATAATGTTCTTCACTGACATTGTGGTCAGTCACTGGACAGGCTCTCCAGGGCAGTGGTCAGAGCACCAAGCCTGTCAAGAGTTCAAGGAGCATATGGATGACATTTTCAGTCACATGGTTTAGTCCTATGAGAAGCTGGGAGTTGAACTTCATGATCCTTATGGGTCCCTTCCAACTCAAGACATTCCGTGGTTCAACAATTCTGTGACTTTATGATACTCAGTAGTTGACTGTGCACGTCAGTATAGAAAAGCTGAAAACAGATGCTGAAGGAAAGGTCTGGATGCCAGGAACTAGCTAACATGAAAAATCCATGTATGCCTGGTGAAATGACCCCACCAAATAGCCAAAGAGATATAAAGGAAGAGTGGCAATGGCTGGCAACAGACTTGGAGGCACAAAGGAATTCACTTCATGTCTGCAGGTTCTCTGCAGCTGTGGACTAATCAGGAAAAAGCTCTTCTGCTGAACAAATGATACAAACCACTTGAGGCTATGCAATTGAAGACTGGTATTCACAGTTCAGTTCATTTAATGAAGGACTGAAAATATTGATGTTGCTGAGTGTCTGTGTGCAGGTACAGGAACAGAGTGGTCAGCATAGATCCACTTGAATGACCTTGTTTGAAAGTGAGTTGGTAGAACACAAAATAACATGAGGAACTGAGGCTACTCTAACAACCAACAACGAATGGGCAGGAACAGTCTACAACACACCTGCACCCTTTAGGAAGAGCAGAGCAGTCTTGAGGATCTGTCAGAGTTACAGGTTTGGGAGAACATTATAATTCTAGAGGATGGACCTAAGGGATAAAAAAACCCAACTCAAACCAAAAAGACAATGTTGTTATGATGCTTTACTTGCTAGATTATTTCACTCTTAGTGGTGAATTGCCCCTTTAAATACCTAATTATAACATTATATATTATATATATAATCAGTAATGAGAGGGTAGGGTGAGTGTAATGTACAAGAAGTGTTTGTTACATTAAGTTTTTTGTTTATTTGTTTTAAGGTTTAGACCATTCTACCTATTTGAAACTACCAGTTTTTCTTGTGATGTAAACTAGTGGCAATTAAGAAAAATGTTAAATTGATTCTAGTTCTCATTTTATTTGGGGGGGGCTTTTTATTTGCTTGTTTGGGGTTTTTTTCTATTTTTGTTTGTTTGTTGTTCTTGGAAACTTAGCATCACTGTCAAATAGTCTCATTTGCTCAAGAAAATCAGCTATTGAGAAAGTCATTCCTGTATGGCAATGGTTTCCTAAATGTAATCCCCAATTTCACATTCCCTTGATAAATTTCCTTAGCTTACAAATGGTAGTGAGAATATAGAAAATGGGACCAAATGTTCTCACATCTCCACCAGCTTTGGCTATCTGTGCCTCTCATGTTCAAAATACTTTATCCTACATGTAGATTTCAGATTCTCTTAAAACCATGAATCCCTCCTACCTCTGGAAGAGAAGCTATGGATGCCTTATCCCTGCAAGTGCTCAAAGCCAAGTTAGATGGAGCTCTGAGCAACCTGGTCTAGTGAAAGGTGTCCCTGCCCATAGCAGTGTGGTTGGAATTAGATGATCTTAAAGGTCCCTTCTAACCAAGGCCATTCTGTGATTTTGCACCCTTTGCCGCCAGTTGCATCTGAAAAATCGGCATTCTCTGAACTCTAGGTCCTCAGAGCTTGGAGAGATAGAAATTTCCTTAAAAACTACAATGAGCAACACTCATCCCAATCATTTTCCCCTCACATGATTTATTATTCCCTCACACTATTTATCCTCTACAGCCATATTTTTATTTGCTTGGAATTTGAACAACTGAGCTGGCACAGAAGGTTGTTATGAAAAGGTCGGTGCCCAGGAGTGAGCACGTACCATGTTCAGAGATTTGACAGTGAAATCCATGCCTGGACGACCCCAAACGCATGTGTGCTACCACATACAGGGCGTCTGCCCAGGGCTGGGGTCTGCTTGACTACCTGAGGGTAAATTTAAGCGGGACAAAATTAGAAAATCGCAAAATCAAGAATCGCAGAACAGGTCATGTAGGTAGGGACCACAGTGAGTCATCTGGTTCAACCTCCCTGCCCAAGCAGGGTCATCCCAGAGCACATTGCACAGGGTTGTGTCCACAAGGCTCCTGAATAACTCCAGTTATTATAACTCTGGGCAACCTGTTCCAGTGCACGGTCACTGCACAGTGAAAAAGTTCTTCCTCATGTTCGGATGGAACTTTCTGTGCATCAGCTTCCTCCGTTGCCTCTTGTCCTATTTCTCGGCACCACGAAGAAGAGCCTGATCTTCTTGGCACCCGCTCCCTAGATATTTATATACACCCTCTCAGTCGTCTCTTCTTGAGGCTAAACAAGCCCAACTCCCTCAGCCTTTCCTCCCAAGAGCAATGCTCCAATCCCTCAACCATCCTCGTTGCCTCTCCGCTGGAGACCCGGCCGTCCCGGCAGAGGCAGCTCCCACTGGGAGCCCGAAGCAAGACCTGGCTGCGCAGCGACAGAGCGCACGGCGATTCACCCCAGGAGGGGCTGGGGCAAGGCGGAACCCCCGGGCCACACTCCGCACGCCGTCTCGGGGCGCCCAGCGGCGCGGCCCGGGCCGGGGCGGGGCAGGACGGGCGGGCGCTCCCGCCCCCGGCACTGCGGCGCGGCCCGGCCGCGGCTCCGGCGCGGCAGAGGGCGCTGCGCGGGCGGGCGCGGGCCTGGGCGCGCCGCTCCCGGCGGCGGCGGCGCAGTTCCCGTTCCTGTGGCTGTTCCCGTTCCCCTCGGGCAGGGCCGGGCGGCGGCCGCGTCTCGTCCTCGCTGCCCCCTCCTCCCCCTGCCTCGCAGTGGTCGGCGCCCGTGGCGGGGAGGGCGGGGAGGGAGCGCGGCGCCGCCGCATGCGTCGCTGATGGAGCCGGGCTCGGGGCTGCCGCAGCGCAGGGCGGGGGGCGGCGGGCTGGACCTCGGGGCGGGTTCGGCGGCGGGGTCGCCGGCGCTCTCGGGGGGACAGTCCCGCCGCAGGAAGCAGCCGCCGCGCCCGGCCGACTTCAAGCTGCAGGTGATCATCATCGGGTCGCGGGGGGTGGGCAAGACCAGCCTTATGGAGCGATTCACCGACGACACCTTCTGCGAGGCCTGCAAGTCCACCGTGGGTAAGGGAGCGCGTCCCGTCCCGTCCCGTCCCGGGGGAGGGGGCGCTCCTCCCCCCGTGCTCTCGGGGCCCGGCCGTGGGAACGCGGGGCTCGGTGCGGCGGCCGCCCTTCCCCAGCCCCTGTCCCGCCTCTCCCCGAGTGCGGGCCCGCTCTCCGCGTGCCGGGCATTCCCTCCCAGACCCTTCGCTCCTCCGGGGCGCGCGGTGGTCCCCGTCCCCTTCCCGCCCAGGCCAGCGGGATTGGGTCTCCCCGGGTGGGTTCCTCGGCCATGGGAAGCTCAGGGGCTTCACAGCTCTTCTTGGAAGGATCGTGGATGTCCTAGTTACCTTTGGGAGTTCTGAGAAGCTGCTGGCTGTCCTGTTTCAGCCTTGCTAACGGCAAACAATTTAAACAAAAAATTAGGCATGGTTGGTAAAGCAGGTTTTTGTGCTTAAGTCTTAGATGTTGCGTGTAAGGAGACAGAAGTATTTCAGGAGTTGAAAAGTTGCAGTGTGTATTCTGTGTACTCTTCCAGTGTATTCAGCTACTCTTCCAGACTGCAGTCAGATTAACTCCAGATGGCTGCTGTGGCTTCATGAAGAACCTCCTGTGATGTTAGATCCGAGGTTAATGTTTTATTTCTTGAGAACACTGCGTGTTTGGCTCTTCATACAACTAACTAGAGAGCAAGCTTCTAGTTCTGTAGTGTGCTGTCTTATTCATGGTTTAGTCATCTGTGCGAGTCTTGGAGGCAATTTAATGCCTACCGTCTTTTAATACACGAGTGTGTAAAGGGAGGAAAACAAGCTAGTTAGCCTGCATTGTTATTAGAGTCCTATCCTTGGAGTTGAACTCTTGAGTATTGCAGCAAGGTGGTTGTTAAAGTCTCTGTCACTGGAAAATATGTATGCTTAACTTAATTGTAGCTTGGAATGTGAGGAAGTTTATAGCATCTGATGAGAAGTGATTATATTGCCTTTTGGAAGCTGAGTTAGTACTATCCAAAACGGTCTTCCAATAAGAAAATAATGCACAGTTACTCATACTTTTGTTTCAATATGTGTTTTTTCGGTTATTTAATTCTTTCCTAGGCTGTCTAAGAATCCAGATATGGTAGTGCAGAGTAGCACTGTTACATTGATAATTTTTTTGATTTGAAGTTGGCAGCTTAACCTTGGAGAAGTGAGAAAGACAGTGATAGCATATCAGAGGCATTAATGCTCAAGGGATGTGTTGTAATGAAGAAATGCTGATGGCTTCTCTAGATGAGCAGATTAGTTAAATTTATAGTACAACTCAAGTACAACTAATAGAGGAATGCATTCTTTATACATTCTCCTGGTCTAGACATTGTTTTTAACTCTCCTGCATCTTGTTTAGGTTGACCCACATTAAGGGTTGCTTCAAGTCTGGGCTGCTCTCTGTAATTGGGGTTAGTTTCCTGCCGTGAATCTTGAGAAATGAGAGGAGGTGGTCTAGACCCCGGTCCAGACTTCCAGGGTGGTGCCTTTTGAACAAAACTGATTTCCTAAATAACTGAGACAGTGATTTAAGCAGAAAAGTTTCCTTATTTTAAAGAAAAAACAGGAAATAAGTAGTGATATGCTGCTAGACAGAAGGTTACGTAATTTTGTTGTACAAATTGTGCCAACATAAAGGAGCATAGAGAAATCAACTTGTGCCAAAATACATGTAGAAGGACTCAATAGTAATGGCATTCTTTCAAGGTCCTCAGACTAAACTTGAGAACTGTTGAGATTCCCCCAGATCTTTTGAATGCTAAATGAAAGAGCTTTTCATAGTCAGCTCATACTCCGCTTTTTTTTGCACTATAAAGTAAGAAAAAGTAACCTCTGGTATTTACATTTCATATAGATTGAAAATAACCCACACTCCAAAACAACCTGAGTTCAGCCTCTAATACACAGTTGAAATCCTAAAGCTCTTCCTTTGTCACCATGAACTGCAGTGGTTTTCAAGAATTGCAAGTGGAGAATGTGTTTTGAAACATCAGTGAAAACCCTGTGACTGATCCAGTTTCAGAGGAAGTTATCTAAACTGAATATATATATTGAGATTTAATTTGAAAAGGCTATGTAACCAACCAAAAAACTGCATGTTCTTTTATGTACCTTATATTAGCAAAGCTGTATTTAAAATGGAATGCTGGAACACATATTTCCTTACCTTGGTATTAATGGTCTCAACCTTACTTTCATGCTTTTATATTAAACCTGTGGATGTGTAGGACAAAGAGAACAACATTTAGCACCTTAAGCTTTTGTATGAAAGCAGAGGCTACTCAGAGGACTTCCTCCGACAGTGAAAGAATTGCAAATGTACAAAGACCTTTTCTGTCTCCTGTCCCTAAGTGCTGATAATAATGCCGTGTCATTGAAAAGTGGAGTGTTTCTGCAGAAAAGGGAAGGTGTGGAATCAGTTAAGAAAGATACAGTATTTAAATGCTAATTTAAGAAGACTACATTGCCAGATTGGTAAAGAAAATTCTCTAATAAAAACACATCAACATGTCTTCAGTCTCAGCTCAGATACGGAACTTCTTTGAAAGTGTTCAAAAATAGCTTGGCAGATTTCAGCACATTATTCATAACGGTACACAATGTGCTGTTGATCTAAAATTCTTTTGATGTATTTATTTTGGGCATGAAATTATTTGCCTGGAATATTGTGTCTCCTTAAATCTGCTATTTACATAGCACTGAGAATACCCAGCATGCTCAAATATTTACTGATTTTTGAAAAATGTAAAATTACTTTCTCCATGCCAGTGTTAAATCCACTGTCTTTCTGTAATGGAATGATAACTTGTTCAAGGCTAATATTGGCATATTAGCTTTGTCAACAAATATAAATCTACACTTTTAAAGTAAAATTTGATCTCCATTTATTATTTGTTGCCTCCCCCCATGCACCTGCATTATTCACATAGGAGCAGAATCCAAAGCTATCACTCGAAGGTTTTCCAGAGTTGACAAATAAAAAAAATATGCCAAATACGGTGTGGAAAAGGATGATCTTTCCACAGGTAGTAGATACTCATTGCTGCGTTTGTAAGAAGATTCAAGGATGGGGGTGAAGAAAAAGTGTTTGCCTCTGCTTCTTCCCTGACTAGTTCTTATCCTAAAAGATATCCTAATTCACATCTCCATAGTGGTGATGTTAAATATATATATATATATATATATATATATATTAATGGTGCTATCTCGCCCTCTTTTTCATCAGAGTCCCTTTATTTAATATTCAATGGACTCTGTTCTCTTCCCAGCGTCTGTCCAACTACTGCTCAGTCTCATGGTTGTATGTCCTACCTAATCCACCAAATCTTAGTTCATTCTCAGTGTCTCTGCTGTTTTTCTTCCATGACAGATCTACAGAATTCTGTACTCAGCAGTATTTCCTGTCGATCTAATTTTGCCACAGATTATTACACTTCTCTCTGGGTTTTATTCTCTGAACCTGAGGTTCCTGCTCTCCCAAACCTGAGGCCCTGTACTGACTCACCTCTCAGGATGCTGATTGTCCTGGTCCCTCAAATCAAGTTGAGCTCCTCAGCTTTTCTTTTACATGCTGGCTCAGTATGTAAAGTCTCTTGAGACCTAGTCTTATCTTTCAGCTCTTTTTCACCAGGTCTAAAATCATCCCAGGAAAGAGGCCTTGCCCTTGATGATGCCAGTGCAGTTCATGTGCCTTGTGCCTTGCTGGCTCTTTTACCAGCTGTTGATAGGAAACCAAAGTATCACTTGTAGTAAACACTAAAGCTTCCTTCTGTCCTCATTTACAAGCAAAATAATAGGTGGAGTTTGTAATGGGAAGGTTTGTTGTGGATCAGGATGGGAATTTAGTGACCTGTGATCTGTGCTGGGCTAATAGCAGCCTGGGGGATCCAGATCAGTGGCATGTAAATGCGCTGTGGTGCAAGACTCCTTTGACTTCACAGAAATGCTCTTTGACCTTGTTTCACCTTCATGTGAAATGGTATGGAAGTTGGAAATGCCTAAGATTTTCAGAGGTCCATAGCTTTTTCCTTCCAAGTGGTATTTTTCCTATTAATTTTTTTAAAATACCCATGTCCTTGCAAAATTCCTAGTGCAGAAAACAATAGTGAAAACTTTAGCTTTGTATTTTATCAGAATACTCTTAAGTAAGGCAACTTCTGTCTTCAGTATATAGATATTTATATGTGATGTACAAATATACACATATATATCTTTCTATATGTACGTATACATATGCTTGGGGTTTCTGTCACAATTCAAACCTGTCTTCCTTCTCTTTATCCTTAAAAAATGTGGGCTAACAGCATAAGTGTTCAGTTTCATTCCCATAAGCTTGTCATATAATTATTTTCACTTAAAAGTATCAGACTACTCATTTTCAAAGTACCTGCCATTTTTCAGAACTGCCCTTTAAGTTGCTCCTCAATCTTTTTGGTTATCTAATCAGTATTCATTCTTACAGGCACTGTAAACATAGTATGTGGCTTACTAATAATTTGGATTTTTTTTTTTCAGTAAATCAAAATTATGGCTTAAAAATAAATTTAGTAATTAGATGTGATCTGAGATGAAGAACAATCTATAAAATTTTCAGAAAATCACCCTGAGTGAACCAGAAGAACATTTCTCTCTTTGATACACTTGTGTGCCTGTGGACTCTCTGACAAGTATAATTCATTTTAATTTTTCTTTAAAAATTTTTCGCCCTTCAATAAGATGGCACTGAAAGCTTACTTGGTGTGGGGGGAGGGGAGAAAGAGTAGAAATAGATGTTTCTTAGTTTACCACATTGTGACAAAGTAACAGTAAGATGTTCTTGCTTTAATCAAGAAACAGCTCTAAACACAAGGTGAGAAATTTCTGCTGTTGTATAAATAAAAGGAAGGAAGTTTTGATGAGGGATAAGTATTTCTTTGAGAAGTGACTGTTCTTTTGTATATCCAGGGTATTAATACAGCTGGCTTTATGTGTTGGCTTTTTGACTAGTGCAGAATGGTGTAAATAAACCATACCAATACCTTATTAATGGTGCTACTGCAGTTTCTTGCCAAACTATAAACAGAGGAGAGCAGGAGGCTGGAAACTCACAGGGAAAAACAGTTTTGTCTTCCACAAGACCTTAAGATAATCAGGGAGCAAATATGAACCTCCTTGTTTGTCTTAAGAAGTGCAAATTATGACAGAAGCCTGTGTCCCCTGGAAGTTGCCTTTTACCTTTAGGAGCAGTGTAGTCACTTGTAATAGACAACATAGGGACTCCAGCAAGTGAAAACACCTGGCCAGTCATTGTTTGCCTCAGATGTGTCAACTAAGTGTATTTTACAGCATTTGGTATAGTCAGCAATGGTTTGCTATGCATAATCATTTGAATCCTCGTAAGTGAACAAAACCATAATTTAAAACAGGAAAATGTAGGTAGATAATTTAAATTATTAGGGTTTAGGAACAGGGTTTTGTGAAGGTATGGGGTTTTTAATTAACAAGAGGTTATAAGGAAGAGTAAATTTGAAGTTGACTTCTTTTTTTTTTGTTTATAAACTAGATGTTAACTTCAGCTGATAGAAATATTCGGGCACTGGGTTATATCAACACTACAGGACTGTCAGAGAGCCTTGTAGCGCCTAGTCAGGACATATATGAGAATATGCAAGTAAAACAACAGGCAGAGTGAAGAGGCCACTTGAATGGTGTCAAATGGGGAGCTTAGTTTGCAAGGAGAGTGGAATGCAGCTGTCAGACTCAGTCTCTGCTGTGAACAGCTGAGTGTGTCAGTAGCGAAGAAAAAGAAGAAAATAGGGCCATATGATTCCCTGGGCCTTCTGGAAGTTGGGTAGCAACACTTCTACAACTCATTTCTGCTGATATCCCAAGGAAAGGGAAACTTGATGCTCAAAACAAAATGCTGATTTCAGTCTGATTTTGAAATAGGTTCTGCCTTCTAAAAATCTAAATAGTGTTGCTCGTGAAATAACCTTTCTTTTTCCATTCAGTTTTCCTTTCATGTCAGGCAGTTGCAGACCAGTAGCTCAGTGTGTTTTTCTGTTTTATAATCAGAAGTTTGAAAAGAAGTCTTGTTCATGAAACCACAGAGAAATACTCCTTCCAATTTCTTCTTCCACCTCGTTCTGTTCACCAACATTTTGGTGCATGCTTTGAACTTAGTATCCTAAATAGTGTCAAAAGCCTACATTTTCTGAAAGGCCTTACGATTTTACTGTTCACAAGAATGTAAAGAAATTATAATTTTCTCCATTCTCACTGAATTGGGAAGTACCAAGCATCTGAAATGTTTAGAAGACGTGTATTGAAAAAAATCACTTGACAGTACACCTTCAAAATCTACTCACTGCATGTATATTATACAGAAGAAAAATATTTGGTATCTGTTTCATTCTAGTCTGTAGCACAGTTGCCAGTTGAGGTATGGGTACACTTTTATTTTAGGCGAGCAGTCTCAAATGTCTGCATGTTAATCATTCTAGAATTACATGTTTGAAGCTCTATGGACAATGTATTTTACCTGCCTCTAAAATAATCCCCACACAGACTTATATCTGACTCAGCACTAAATGATTCCAAATCTCTTCTTTAAATTTTTTTAATTTATAACATGCAGTTTGAAAGAGGCATTTCCACTTTGGTGTGTTTTAAAAACTTAAGTGCTTGCCCTAGAGCTTCAATTAAAATAAGACAAAATGGGTTTGGGCTTTTTTTCCTGGGAGCAGTTTCTATAACCTTTTCCTGTCCTCCCTATGTACCTTTTGTTGTGGATTGCTCCCCACCCCTCCCTCCCCCCAAGATGATAGTAATCAGAAAGCATGCTCTTGAGCATCTTTTCGTTGACTTTGGCAGTTTTGGGATAGGTGTAAGTATTGTATTGTTTGAGTTACAGACCAGGACTAATAAAGATGGTTATTACGTCAAAACTCATGTGACCTCAGTTATTGAATGTAGCATAAGTAAGAAAAATTTTTGCATTATGCTGTCAGATGTCCAAATTAAATAACCTGTCATAGTCTTCAAATTATATGTCTGTTTTAATGGCTAATTGGTATATAACCTCTGAATTTTTAAACTGATTGTGTTTCTTTAAGCACGGTCTGATTATCTTTCACTGATTGAATTACTTTGATGCAAATCACTAATAGGCCTCTGAAAACTGAATCCATTGGAATTGATTTTAGTTGGAGGGGTTTTTTGTGCTCTATTTGCATCTGTTTTCCCAGCTCTTCCATTAACTTTGTTACCAGGAAATCTTATCCACTGAAAGGTCACTCTGTGTGCATTAAGCAAAACTGTTTCCACTTTCTTTTTCTGTCTCTTATGAAAAGAAATTAAATATTGAAAACTTAAACACAAAGTGGATAGTAAGAAGTTTCTTTGCTATTTTATTTCTAAACAAATACTTTTAGCTTTAAAAAGAAACACTGCACCCAGTTGTATTTCAGTTTGTGCTTTAGTAGATGACTTCTAGTTCCTGTTTGGGGTGAGAAATTAACCTACTGTAGTCAGTTCTGGGCTAGGTTTCATTTTTATAGGATTTCAGTCTTGAGTTTGAAACAGTTTCAAGTTTGGTTCATTGACAAGAGATGTCATCCTCAGTGACTTGCCCTTATCTAGAACTTCTATTTTGAGTCTCTGTTCTCTTTCTTTTAAGGCTGTTTAGTTTTGAAAAGAGTGCAGATGGGTTCTTTGGCTGTGTGTTTAATATACTTTTAAACCCTTCTATCCTAGTAGCCCTTTGTTTTTCCTGGAGGAGGCAGGCATAGCTTCAGTTGAGTGCATGTTGTAATATATGTTCTTTGCACAAGGTATATTTTTCATCCAAAGTTCATGTGCTACTAAGAACAACCATATATATATGGTTATAATGTATATATAAAATGTTGCAAATCCTTTACTTACGTGATACACACCACGTTAGTGGTGCTGTCCTTAATGCCTTATTTGACATATATGTAGGCTGTGGGGAGAGAAGAGTTGCTCCTTTGCAGTTTTATGTTGTAGGGCAAGCTCAATCAGTATACCTTCAAATGCTTAAATAAGTGCAAAATCAGAAACCCAAACCAGAGACTGAGATCTGTATTTTTGTGCATTTTTCATTAGTTCTCATAAGATGTTTGTTTGGACTCCTGAAAAAGGCCTTTCCAGCGAAAAATGAGGGTCAAAATGTGACATCCAAAACACATACCATTTTAATCCATAAAAAGAGAGATGGTGATTTGGATTTACTTGTTGTCTGAGTGTAATAAATCTGGAAAATTATTGATTGCCTGTTACCCGTGCCAGCCTGATACGTAGAGACAAGGCTGGCTTTTTAATGGGAGGGGAGATTGCAATAAACCTTTTGGTTCCCCTTACATCACTGTGACCTGGCAAGTGGCACACTTCAGTATGGTCATAAGCACATGCACTTGTCAGATTTCCTGGCATGTGTATATTTTCTTATTCACTGACAATAAATTAGCCAGCAGGCCTTTAAATGCAAGCTAGGTAGCATGCAAACCACTGATAGTTTGCTGGTGTTGTAGCAGCTAAAGAGAGTTTTTTAAAATCACTTCTTTTTATAAGATATGTTGTTCAGATTTAATGGAGTTGTCAAGAGTAATCGTATGGATAGCAAAACTTTTCATTTAGGTATTTCCATTAACATATGTCAAGCTAAATAGTTTCTTTCATTGACCTTTTTCTTAATTCAATGCAATATTTGAAATTGAAGTGGAAAACAAATTATTGTGTTGTTGTTTTAATTGAATTACTAATTTGTATGTAAACTCAGAGCACTGGCTTTGGCAGTCTATGGTGAAACATGCTAATGAAACCTGACAGGCTTAGGAATTTGTTTCTTCGTGTGCAAAAGGAAAGCTGCCTGATTTTTTCCTTCAGTATTGGCAGACATGATGCTTTTGGTATTGTGTTGATGCTTGCAGAGCATTACTAATTATAAAAAGTAGTTGAGCAACCTCTGCACAGTTCTGGCATTCTGTCTGACTTAAGTATTAAATGATTCAAACAATTCTGTAGAAGATTGTCTGCTTTTCCAAAACTGTTACTTGTATGTATTGTTCCTTGCAAAATTTCACAGTAGGGAAATATTTCATGGTATAACTTTAGGATGATTAACAGAAAGATCTGCCTTTAAAATAAGAATACTGTTGACATATTATTTATTTTGAAACCATCTCTTTAATACGTAGGCTTTTTTCTACTTCATTTTATTCATATATTGTGCCTTCCAGTCCCAGGAAGTCCCAGGTTGAAAATGTGGTTTATTACAACAGTTGAATTTTCTCTCCATAGTTCATTATTTTTCATTTTTAAAAATATAACAAAAGCTTTTTGTTTCTTGGTTTGTGTAAGACAGCAGTGTATAAACCACTTCCATAAAAATAAAAATACTTTGGTTTTGTAGTTATTGAAACACTCATGAAGTCCCTGTGGCAGTTTTAACACTCACCTTGGGATCAGAGATGGTTTAGACTTTTTTAGTATCAGATAAATGGCAAATAATATAATATGTTGTGCATGACAGAATGGCAGGATTGGGAATTGGGATTGAGATGTCTGGGCAGTTATATTCAAACTTCCTTGAGGACAGAAGAGATTTGAGGCAAGCAATTACAGTTAATTAAGTAAAGTTACTATCTTGTAGACAAGGTTGTGACTATTAAGACAATTGCATTTTATATTTTAAATGCATTTATATAGAGAAAAGGCTTATAACAGTAGAAATGGATGTGTTTCTTTAAAAATATACCATTATTAGAATAGAATTACAAGAGTTCTCATTTCGCACACTTTGGATACTAGAACATAGCTGGGTCATTTCTCTTCTGCTTTTGCACTAGCAGACAGCCGCTTTTCAGAAGTGTACAAAAAGATTTCTTGAAGTTAGGATTAATAAATTCTTTGAAATTTTAATAATTCTAATACTTTTGTCAATTTGCATTGAATACTTGAAAATTGCCGTTAAGATTTTAGACTGTTTAGTACAAATCAGTTTAACAGTTTCATTCCTGGGGTTTGAATGAGATACCTGTTGGTACGTGAAGTACAGGCATCATATGTCTTGAATAGCTCTCCAAGAATTGGTGATTAAGTGTGCTAGACTCTATTAAGGACATGGAGAAGGAGAACAAATGTCATGGTGTGATGACCATTAGTTTTATCAATAAACAATGTCCAGCTGCAAGCTGTTAGAGGGGATATTTGTTTAGGAGAATGAAGGTCAGTGATCCTTCCATTTATTTAATCTGACTGAACAATGTCCACCTGCTCTGCAAACTAAAAGTAGGGATATAATGGCCAAGTTCAGCCCCTTCTGTCAAAATTCAATCTCATTTCTTAATATTAGCAGGGACACCCAATTTTTACCACGGGTAGTCTTCGGGAAAATGTGTAGTTCTTGTTTGAGAAAATAAAAACCATTTTTCCTCTTCAGTTTCATCCCTGTTCTTAGTTTACAATTGCATGTGAAATAGCAAAAGTGTTTCCAACAAGTTGTGTTTCTATTGCTTGAGTGTATGGGTCTGAACCGTGTTCTCATGTCTTTTTATTTCTCCCTTTTTGATTTAGCACTGTTAGGAGGGATGATGTTTAGAAGGAAGAACTGAAACAAAAATCTTCATACAAATGTATCCTAAAATAAACAGGTTCACAATCTACAAATCTATGATATTCTAGGACATTTATTCCCTGAAATATTTTTGTAGTTAAGGTGGTAATCTTTTGTGTCTAGGTATTGTTTGACCACAGTATGTCTTGTGTTGGTGGCCAGCAGTATTTTTTTTAATAGAAGTTAAAATCTTTCTGTATAACAAAGTCTTTGTGGTTCTATCTTTGATATTTAGCGTGCATTCAAAATGTGACTGGAGTTTTGAGGTGGTGAATAAAAATACCATACAGGTATAAAATAAATTTTAGAAGTCAAATGCCCTCTTTGAATATAAGAAGTTTGCTAATAAATATTTGTAGGAGTTAACAATGACAGTGCTGACAAACTTCTTTATAAACCAACCTCAATTCCAGCACTTCTACTACAGTACTTTACAGATGCTAAGCATCCATCCTGGAAGCCAGACCTGTATCGTTGCTGCTTCACAAACAGCAAAACTGATGTGGAGGGATTGGTTTTGCTCCATGCCTCCAGGGCATCTGTGCCAGTTGGAAGTAGAACAGGCTTGTCCTTGACAGTCAAGGTGAACAGGAGAGGAACAATCATACTGTGCCTGTTGTTTTACTGTTGTGTTGGGTTTACCTGCTGCTGGAAATTTTGCATGAAGTGGAAGGTTTATGTTGTGATGTTGCCAAATTGGATGGCTCACAGGCTATATAGTGGTTGTCAAATCCCCATGATGTTCCTGAGTTGACCCATAGTGGTGCAAACCCTTCTGCTTGTTCAGACTGTTACAAGTTGATCTAAAATAAAAAGTATCAAAAAATAATAATTGCACCCTCATTACTTTTGCTTCTTATTCCTCCTTTTCTGTTTACTGTATTTTATTTATAGGTGTTGATTTTAAAATCAAAACAGTAGAGCTAAGAGGAAAGAAAATTAGATTACAAATCTGGTAAGTAAAACAAACATGCAACCAGCAGTATGTTTTAATTTTTATGTTCTAGCATGAATTAATATGCTTGTCTAATACTACTATTAACTGTTATAAGCTGGTTTAGCTCTTACCCTGTTACTTCTCTCCTCCATCCCCACAAGACTTAAACAAAATCAAATAGCTCTTAGATTTTTGTGAGGGTAAAGGAGGAGAAGGAGAGCTAAAGCTAGAAGTAGGGCATGAGTGTAATTACTGAAATATTAATGCATCACAAAGGCCTCGAGCCCCTTTTCCTGGAAGAATGACATCACCTACACAAGAAATAGGAGTTCTACAAACAACAAAACTTGACTGTGTTAAATAGACATTAGAGAAAGTGCATTTTGTTTTCTTTGTTTTTCTGGACTGATTAAAACTGACCTTCATTGTAACAGCAGTCATAAAGCAACTGTGAAGTATTTTCTAATCTGTTTTTCTAAAACTTGGTATAGGCAGTGCTGTTTCTTTGACACTGTTTTTAAATAACTTCAAAGCAAAGGGCATTCAAGACTTAAGTAAATCATATCCACTCTAAACAGCATGGAAAAATAAAGCAATTTCATGCAAATAAGACTGTACCTTTACTGGTACTGATGTCCTACTACAGGAAGTTCGATGTCTGAGCTAAACTCTTCCTTTCTGGAGTAGGCTACATGTTTTCTGGTAATGGTTCTCCATGTTAGTGATAAATACAATTTTTGTTGTTTAGAAATTATTGAGCTTAACAGCTCCTTTGTTTTGCAGAGCAGTACAATACATAAACATAATTATGAGAGAATAAACCAGCTATGTTCTATACATTAATCTTACATACTCCTGTGTAGAAGCTTAGCTGTGGTTTATTAACAGTGTGTGATGCATAATTGGCATTGTAGTTAAACTGTTTAAGCTGCTAACAATCCATGGAGGGGGGGGAAAGCTCTAAATATTCTTTTTATTACACTTTTGGGATTTTCTGGTAGTTTTTTGTTCTTAACTACATAGATGCAGTGAATTCAGTTTACTAACTCCTCTTGGCAGGTCACCATCAATTCTGTCTGTCACACCATGTGTCTGTCTTGCTTCCCTCTGAGTTAACTGCTGCTTCATCTTTGGTCTCATCAGTCACCTAACACTTGAATGTTAGTGGCATGTCTTCATTCATCTGTCCCTGTTTGGAAACCTATGACCACAAGACTGGCAGTTGAGCCAGCAATTGTTAGCCAGGGTCTGCTGAAGCTGACAGAGGTAACAAAAAATTCTGATGTGGAGATGCTAATGTATGCCTAATATGCATTCGTACTGTGAAATGTGCTAAGCTTATAAAAACAATTCTCATGTTGAATAAATATATTCTAGGAATGAAGTTTTTTTGGAAAAGAGATGTTTAAACCATTATTTTCCACATATTGAGAATATGCTAGTAGGATATAGGAAACTTCAAAAATTAAGTTTAAAAGTTCATAGGTTGCTAAGATGAGATAATAACTCCTGTGGGAAGCCCTACTAAAATGGCAAGGAAAACACAATGTAAAGAGATATTTTAAAATATGATAAAATTCATGAACATGACATCCTGCTCCTAAGTGTCACTTTGTCTCCAACAGTGGCTGTTAAAATGTTGTTCTTATACTTAATCTTTAAAACTGCCTTGGCATACTTTTAGTTTTTTAGAAAAGCAATTAGATAAGCATGACTTTTGCTAATGAATTCTGAATTGTGTTGTGTATGTTGTTGGGCCTACCTATAAACTCTTATTATCACAGAATCATTTAGGTTTAAAAAGACCCTTAAGATCAATGAGTCCAACCATTAACCCAGTGCTGCCAAGTCCCCCACTAGACACTGTCCCCAAGGGTCATGTCTGCTCTGGGCAGCCTGTTTCAATGCTTGACAATCCTTTTGGTGAAGAGATTTTTTTCCTAGTAGCCAATCTAAACCTCCCCTAGTGGAACTTGGGGCTGTTTCCTCTTGTCCTGTCCCTTGTTACTCGTGAGAAGAGGCCGACCCCCACCTGGCTAAAGCCGCCTTTCAGGGAGTTGTAGAGAATGACAAGGTCACCCCTGAGCCGCCTCCTCTCCAGGCTAAACAACCCCAGCTCCCTCAGCTCCTTATTGTACCTCCAGTGGTTAGATTGAAGAGGAAAGCAGTCTACCAAGTCAAACACTTGGAAGTTTAGGAATGCAGAGTTCAGTTGCATGGCTAAAACAGTCTCCTTTCATACCTACACAGTGACAGAATTTCGGTTGCCTCATACTTCCTGGTAGTGTTACATACATTGATTGCAGTAACTTTACTACAAGAAAACTATTTTATTCAGTGAACAGATAATTTCTGAAGTTACGCTTATCTGTTTCCTTAAAATTACTAAAGGTACGTTTCAAAGCATGCAATTTTGCTTCAAGAGTGAAACAAGAACAGGTTTTTTTTAAGTTTCACTTTGGTATTTTTATGGTCACTTGACCTGTCTCTCCCCTGACTGCTATCAGCAGAGTGTTTTCCGCAAAGCTCTACCACTTGAGTTTATCAAAAGATGCATTAAAACAGTACTGTGTTGAATATTTCAAGCAATTAGGTGTGCAAGATGTCCTTTTGAAAGCAGCTTTCACACCTGCTGCTGTTAGGAGAGTAGAATACAAAAGGGCTTGTCTCCTGTGTTCCTTTCATAATTGGCAGCTGTGCCCTGAGGATCACGGAGGTGTCTGCTCTCACCTCTAGCTTCCTGTCTGGTCCCTGCTTCCCTTATTTCCCCAACTTCCAGTTTGGAAACAACCTTCTACTTCTTAGATGATGTAATGATAGAGCTTCACTGAGAACAGAGAGTAGTATCCACCTGTTCTGTGCCATGTGGAACAGTTAGTAGTGCCCCTTGGGTTGCCAGAAGTGGTAGGATACAGTAAATCAGCTTCTGCCTTGCAGTTCTAGACTGACACAAGCTCCTGTGTCCTGTGAGAAGTAATGCCTGCGTGCAGCTCAAGCCATGAGGTAGAGTAACTGGAACTACTGGATAGTGTAAGTGTCCAGGTAAATCCAAGCATCTGTGAATCAGTGCTTCTTCAAAGCTGGAAAACTGGATCAAATAATAGGAACCTCTCACTGATGCTTTGAAGCAGGACAGGCAGGTGCCTGACTGTGCCCTCTCACCTGAGTAATCTGGGCAGTCGCTGACACAAGCAGCTGACATGGTCACTTCCAGCTTCCCCTCTGAAAGGAAGGACCTGGTTGTGGGAAGCAGTTATGCCCTGCCACTGCACCCAGTTCCTCACTGGGGAGCCAAGGGAGCTCTCTGATGCCTCTACAGGTTTAATGCCCAATGTAGTCAGCAACCTGGGAACAAGACAAGCTTGCTTTGTTTCTGAAGGTGTTTCAAACCAGTGCATTCTCGTAAAAGTTCGCATTCTGCCTGCTGGGTTTTCTAAGAGAAAGTTGTCTTGGAAAATCACTGTCCTAGAATATATAAGAATGTAGTTTCTTTGGTTCAGTACCTCTGAAATAAATTATTTGTATAATAAAAGATCTTAAATATATTTGTGGTTTATGGGAGGAAAAAAAATCTGTTTGACAGGTAGAATTAACCTCTAAAACTACTTTAAAGTGTTTTTAAAAATATTGCATGTAGATTCCATTAAAGCATGGAGCATGTGAAAGGGTTAAATTAGTGTTAAATTTTTTTGTAAATTTCAAAATATTTTCACTTCTATTGCCACTTTACACCACCACTCATAAAACATTAACTGGAGATCCAAGAGACAGTTTTGAGTCTGTCCATGTGTTTGTTTCAACTGGTTTAGATAGACACAGAGAACATTTATGTAAAAGAGAAATTATCCAAACCAATTTTAATTAAGATTAACTGTATTTGTATTGTGTTTTATACAGTCTGCCATAGAACATGACAAGTCAACACTTGAAAATGGGCTTTGTGTGATTTTTTTATTTGCTTTTGTTTGGTGTAATGTATGTTTGTATTTTTGGAGTGATGTCTAGTTTCTGTTTTGGAAGCAAAAAACAGTCAAGCAGTTGGATTCTGTAATTGCAGATTATAGCTGCTCGAGTAGTCACTGTATGTTTCTGATTACAAATTAGAAAGACCAATGTTTTTCATTTAGAAAACTTTATTGGAAAAAAAAATCAACAGAAGAAAACTGCTTTTAGTATTTAAAAAAAAAAGTAGTCTGTTGGGATTTTTTTTCAGTTATGCCAAGTCATTGTTTAGGTTGTATTAATTTCTTATTTGAATTTCTGGAGTTTAATTGGAACTAAATTGAACTGACTTTTGCTGTTGTGTTGATTCTGACCAGAGCAAATAAAGAACTAGTAGCACTTAGTACCGTTCATAAAGTCATGAAGTTATGTACTGTTAGCCCGGTTAAATAGGGGTCATCTCTTCTTCCAGCTTTCCACTAGTGCTTCAGTAGCTATCCTTACTAAGTTACTCCAGCTGCAGGAGGGTAATACATCCACAAAAATAATATAGCAAGAATAATTGCTCCAGCCCTGCACATGAGAAGAAGGCATTTGAAATTGGATATACTTTTAATGTTAGCTCTGCGTTAGGGGTTGTCATTTTTTCCTCAACACTGGAAGAATTTGCTGCACATTTTCATGAAAAATATGATAGCAGCTGGTAGAAGATGAGATTTTCCATGCTAAAGATCAACTTGATACTCTTCTCAAACTGTAGTTTACTTAGGTAGCTGGGGTTGCATTCTAGACTTACTTATTGCAGAAATAGTGTTCCAACTTTCACCTTACAGTTTGAAGACTAATACAATGTAATGTTAGAGACAGCAAATTCAGCTTATTTTCTTCCACTTTTCAAAGGAAATAAGGGTTAGAATATCACACTCACAATCAGAAACCTGCTGACTGGTTTCATTTCCACCTGCTGCAGCAGGAGAGGTGAAGTGTGGGGCAGTCAGTGACTTCAAGCAAGGCGAAGAAAGTCAGCCATAATCCACTGTAATTGGTGTGACTCAGGTGGCAGTCAATGGTCATCTGGCCATTTATTATAGGTAGTGGGCAGCCAGGCTGTCCATGGGTGTTTTAAACTGGCCACAGCATGTGGTGTGTCCCAAATAGCCAGCAAGCCAGACTACAGGTTGTGTGACATTTGGATGAAGGACCTACACAAATGGGAGCCCAGGGTGCAGCAAGCCTAGGAATGCTATAGACTTTTAAAGAGCCTGAGGGTGTTGTGGAGAAAGGAGAAGCTGATAGTACCAGGTGGACTTGGAGATAGAGCACTCAGCAGGCATGGGGAAATGTGGGATTGGAGATAGCTGGAGTGGGAGAGTTGTGTAATGTTGCATAGTTCTCTTTGTGGCCTACTTATCCAGTGCACTGATGACTGGCTTCAGGGAGGGTAGTTGAATATCAGTGTGTTTGTTTCCCCTCTGTGTTTATAATTTATGAACTTAGTGATCTGGTACCCTGTGATGGAGTTCCTAAAAGTCCTTAGCACTCACCTGAAGGCACAGACAGGTGACTCTGAAGTATCCCCTTTATATCTGTGTTCCACTAGGGGCACAGAAAAGAGGGAAAAGACTGGCCAGCAAAACAAACAGACAAAACCAAGAAGCAATTTTTCCCATTGCTCTAAGCAAAGATAGAATTGGTGTATTCTCCCACCTGAGGTATGCCCTTCCACCTGCCATGCAGTTAGATGTGCTCAGAATGATGGAGCTAAATCCCATCCCAAATACACTTGATCAGTAGGATGGATTAGCAACAGATGACAGGGGCTGCTCTGCGAGGTCATAATTCTGAGCGTTCTGTTCATAAGGACTAGAGCAATGTTATCCATATGTGGAAAATCAACGGTTCATACTAAAATTTTTAAGTTTTTAATGGACTGAACATCCAAAAGACTTTCCAAAAAATGAATCTGACCATAATAAAGAAGTAATAGAAAAGAATGCAGAGTTACGTGATCTGAGTAATATATATATATATATATAATTTCAGCTGCCAGAACTTGTATTGCTTTAGAAAAAATGCCTCATTAGTGATAAGAAAGCAACCAATTAACCCTGTAAAACTAGTCTGCAATATTACTGATGCTTGACCTTATTGAAACAGACTACCTGTTTTCATCTTCTGTAGGGTCCCAGAGGTTTGTATGAATGTAATTCTAAAGTTCTGAAAACGGGATTTGAATAAAAATAAAGCAAAAATGGATGCAATAGGAATTTGTTCTCTTCTGCCCCATGTTGCAGTGTCATTGGCTTGCAGTGAAGTGTAAGTCATTATTTTCCTGCAGGCTATGAAGCAGAGGTTCCAAATCTTTTTCCAGTGGACACTGCTTTACTTTATAAAAATCACTAGCAGATATTTGTTGCTATCAAGTACACTTGTGGCAATTTCAGGAGAAAGTTAAGTACTTCACTTTGAAACTCGCTTTCTTGAAATTCCTAAAAATTTTATGAAGAGTTAGGTTTGTGGTAGTTTATTCTGCTGCTTGTTGTGCATAGACCTTAAAGGGATTAAATCTTCAGGACAATGAATGTGGCATTTTGTGAACATGACCTTTTTTTTTTCTTGGTAACAAGTGTTTCAGGTCTCCATTGTTAATCTCATTCCCAAGTTCATTCTCCTCCTTTTGTCTAAAATGTGACTGTTGAAAAGGATTCATTTTGAATTTTTGAGTCACAACACGCATGCACACAATTTTCCTCCCTCCCCTTTTAATTTTGATCCATCTTTTGACTTGTTCTAACAGAGAAATTTCAAAATTATCCATTGATTTTGGAGGCTGAACACAAGCAGCAAATGCTTGATCACTTTGGAGCACCATATAACTTCCCAGTTGAGATGCCAGTCACATTTTAAGACTTAGGATATGCACCAGCTATTTTTTTAGTATAACTGCCAAAAATCTTCCCTAGGCAGGCTTGATGATGTGATTAAAAGCAGTTCAAAAGCTTCCATGGTTCAGTAAAAAATAACCCTTCTGTCTCATCTACTTTGGAACAGAAGCCATAGCTAGTATGGGTGACTTAGTGTCATGGCTGGAAAATAGCCTCCAGTGTGAATGCACCCTGTCTGAAATACCTACAGTGCTGACAGTGAGCATGGAAATGTTACTTGCACACCTCAGATAAGTAGATGTGAGTGTGAAAGTCAGGTACCTACTTGCAAAAGTTTTGCCACTTAGTGATTGCTCACTCTTTTCATTCACTTCTGTGCCAGTAGGTTCTGCAGTAGTTTTAGAGCTATGGCTGTATTGCTGTGGTTGATCCAAAAAGAGTCTAAAAGCTCAAATCAAAATTATCAGTGCAGTGCTCATTTTATAGTTGGGTGTCTGGATGTGTTTGATAAGCATGTATCCATTAATTTTTTCAGGGCTGTTAAAAAACCAAACCAAAAGACCACAAACAACAAACCCCAATAACTCAAAACCGGTTTTATCTCCTGGTACATTTTCATTGGATAGGTTCGTTCTCAGACACATATAGAAATGTTTGGTGGCCTTTCTTGGTGAAGTTAGTATGGGATAAAGTTTTAATGTGAAAACTTTTTATGATTGAAAGTACTGCTCCATTTTTTTTCCTGACATTCATACATGTAGAAGGAAATGTAGTGTCTCTAATGAATGTGGGGGTGTTATTATTAAAATGTAAACAAAGTTATTCTGTACTTTGCAAATTGGTGAAATATTTGTGCCACTGTTTGCTGCTGCTTCTTAGGGACACAGCAGGTCAGGAGAGATTCAACAGCATTACCTCAGCTTATTACAGAAGTGCCAAGGGAATTATTTTGGTGTATGATATCACCAAGAAGGAAACATTTGACGATTTACCAAAATGGATGAAAATGATTGATAAGGTATGCCTTAAGTATTTTATTTTTACATGCTTTTTTTAACAAGCGTTTTTTTTCCCTCAAAGAAATTTGCGTCATCAATTTAGAATTAATAAACTACTGTCAGCTAATTTTCAGTGATGTCTTTTAGCCAGGATTTAACATTGATGTGTTTTTGTTGCAAAATGATTGTCCACTCCTGCTTTCTTGAACTAGAATTGTCCCAGTTAGAAGTGTCAGTGAAAATCTGTAACACTGCTCATTAACCTGTGCGGTGGGGGGAGGAGGGTTTGTTTCCTGTCTGTGAAATAAGGTCATTATGTTCATTCTTAGATAAACTAGGACAGCTAGTTCTCAAGTCACGTTTTAAAAATGGAATTTAAAAACTGAAAATTTTTGAAACAATGCTGGGAAGAATGTTTACCTATAAACTCTGTCAGTGTGACTCCTTATTTAGTAGAGGAATTTCCCTTTTTTTGTATTGTGTTTGAGTCACAAAATCTTATGTTTCTAGGTTTAGTTAATTAGAAATGTTTTAATTGCAGTATGCTTCAGAAGATGCAGAGCTTCTATTAGTTGGAAATAAACTGGACTGTGAAGTTGATCGAGAGATTACTCGGCAGCAGGGAGAGAAGGTAAGGACAGGTATAGAGGCAAAGCTGTTGTGGCATTGCTGCTGATGGTCCACGGCTGCTCTTGTTCAGACTTTTGGATGCAGGGAGTGTATTAAGAGTGGTGGTGGTGGTTGTCTCTCAAAATCCATATGGTGTTTATTTGTATATAAAGTGCAGTTGTCTGTGTTCCTGCTGGAGTAGTGTGGTTTTGGTCTGAAGAAAGAGTAAGCTACAAGTTGGGTTACACTGTACAGTAGTGTAGGGGATACTCCTTTTGGGCTCTGAAGGGGTAGTGAAGACTTGAATTACTAATAGAGATGTATCTCTATTCAGGAAATCTTTGTGGGCCTTCTTTCAGATGTTTGCTTCTCAGTACCATTTTTGGACAGGCAACAGCCCTGCTTGATTATTTGGCTCACCTTTGCTTTCATGTTCCTTTTGTTCTCGTGCAACCCCAAAAGTGTTAAGGAACATGGCAAGAGTGTATGTTTGTTGTTGTGTGATACTCAGCACCATCTTGGTCAGAACAATGTCAGTATGGGCATACACAAACATTTGGAAGTGAAGGCTAATTCCAGACTTTTGGAATCAAGGCTAATTCTTGCATCTGTACTTCCCTTTTCTACATTTTGAATAATGAAGTTGAGATTAGCTGTTCTGGGTTCTTACTTTTTGGCAGTCTGCAGCAATATGTGTCAACTGAATACATGAATTTCTCAGATGTAAGTCTGAACAAATGCAGAATGCTTTTCCAATAAACTTACTTTAAGCAAAAATTAGCTATATGTTGCAATATTTGCTGTACCATGCAGATTCAGGATTATTAGCTGAATTAGAGTGCAGTCACAGATTTGGGGAAAGTTGTGTGTTTGGGACTTTTTTTAAGGTTTTATGAGGAGGATATATTTGCTATCTGTTGCTGTTTGCACATATTTTCATGGAGTTATTTTATTTTCTCTCCCATCAGTTTGCACAGCAGATAACTGGGATGCGGTTCTGTGAAGCCAGTGCCAAGGATAATTTTAATGTGGATGAAATATTTCTAAAACTTGTTGATGACATTCTGAAAAAGGTAAAATACTCAGGTGGTAGTATTCCTCTGGTCACACAAGTGATCAATGTTTAAATAATGACTGCACATGCTTGGGAGGACAGAGAGCAAGTACAGATTGTCAGGTGAAAATCTTGGATAATATATAGTGGGCATGATGCAGTCACAGACTGTTGACCACTGCATCTCACTAGTAAGATCTAAAAGATCCTGAAATTGAGGCATTGGCTGTCAGTGAACTCTTGAAATGAGTTCTTTCTATGCAGATGACTGTTTACAGGTGATTTTTCTTTTCTTTAAGATGCCACTGGATGTTATAAGAAATGAGTTGTCCAACAGTATCCTGTCCCTGCAACCAGAGCCAGAAATCCCACCAGAACTGCCTCCCCCAAGGCCACATGTCCGTTGCTGTTGACTTGTTACTTCCTCCAGAGTGAAAAATAGGAGCAGGAGGGTAAAGGAAGTATCTGTACTACTCTGCACTACAATCATTTGGCAGTTTCTCGTTGCACTTTGTTATTCGAGTCAGAGCTACACACTAACTTGTAAATATGCAAATATGCAATCCTATGTAGGATTCAACTATAACATTTAATTATTACCCCTCTCCCTCACAATGATGTTTCATTCATTGCCCCAGTGTTATAAATACTGTACAGTCGGTGGGGGTTTGCCACACATCCAGTTGAGGAGGAGGAGAAATTAAATCTATACCTATTCTTGACATAAATGTTGTAATAGTTCTTTGTTATTATAAACAGGCAGGCAGAAGCTCTTCTGGTATGAAGATAAGTATATGGTGCTTTGCTAACTATTTTAAAGACAAATTTTTTAAAAACAGAGGACTTTATGTACAAAGCTTCCATAATCAGCATTATGTTTCCTTTTAATGTAGTGAAAACATTTTTGGCTGTAGCATCCTCTGCTGACTGGATTTATTGAAAAGCTAAGTTTAATTTTTGGCAGTCTTTTATTTATTTTGTTTAATGCTGCACCCTTTCTTTGTGTACTGAGACATCACACCTGGTGCAGATCTAAGATTGCACTTTGAAATAGCATATATAATTTTCTGCATAAACGTAAATTTGGTTACAAGAATCATTAAGTTTCAATAAAAGAATGGAGATATATTCAAGCTCTAAAGGAAGGTATAAAAAGCAATGCTGCTGTCCTAGACAAATTCTTGAAAAAAAAAAAATTAAGATGATACCTTTTCCTGTGTTAAGGAATATATATGTGTATTTTTGTCTGGACATCTGTAGGGTTGGGGGAAGGGAACCTAAGGTAAAATTATTTTCTTTCCTAATGGTGGAAATTATTCCCATCAAGCAAATACTGTGTTAGGATTTTGTCTGATAATGAACTTGTGAATTATATCTTTGGTATATCTTTTATTAAATGCACTGTTTAGTTTAGCTGTGGTAAATCAGTAGATACATATTTGAATAACTTGGTGTGTCCTGAATGTTGTGGTATTGAAAAACATTGTGGTCTTTCTAAACTAATGAAGTGCAAATAAAATTTTGTATTTATGAATGACAGTGGAACTGCACCTGTTATTAGAATGGCAAGTATCAAGTGATGGGTAAAAGGTAGAATGTGGAATATGGAACAACACTTGTGTTAATTTTGTTATGATTTAATTTTCTGTTTAACAGTTCCTTTAGGTGTAGTTGGAAGAGCAGCAGACATTAGTTGTTCACCTTGATCACTGCTCTGTTGGGAGAGTGATGACCTGGCCCAGCTGATATCTTCAAATAGCATGTGACTGCTTGTCATGCTGTCTTAGCAGGTGGTCGCCAGACTATTAATTACACTGACAACACAAGTATGAACCAGTCTCTTTCACACTACAGCTTCTCTACTTTACATTCTCTGGTGCTGGAACCCATTTTGTCACTTTTGCCACTCTTCTAGCCTGAACTCTGGCACTGAACAGTAAGGTATACCACTGACTTTAACAGCTTCTCTCTGTTTTATGGGAGAAAAAAAGACACAACAAACTGTTAACACAAATGAAAAAAAAAAAAAAGCCCTTATTTCACTGAGTAAGCTCTGACATTCTGAATTCAATGCCATGCAGGCCTGTAGCACACCTGGATTTCTACTGACAAATTAAGGAAAGCATGGTTAATATTTGTGCTTATGTCTTCTGCCACCTTGTGCCTAAGCAGTTTGCTTTTTTACATAGTAAACTTACAGTTTACTATCCTATTGGTGAGATAAAATGGATTTCTAAAGCACTTCTAGGAGTTCAGATGATACTGTGGGCAGTAGCAAGGAAGGGAAAATTATGGAAAGTGGATTTTAACTTGACAACCATTTTATTTCAGCTGATTTGTTTTTATTTGTACCTAGAAACTTGTGATTTTTTTTCCTGCAGTTTTTGAATTTAATAAAAATTAAGAAATTTGACTTAGATAAACTTTCTTTTTGTAATTCTGTGCTGTTTGTATATAGGCAGATTGGGATCTCAGTCTCTTGTACCAAAAATTAAAAACTATTGCATTTAAGAAGGACATAAGTGTTTGAGTGTTTGAGTGTATTTGATTATTCATTGGAAATCATAAAATTTTCAGGAAACCTGTGTGCTTTGCATCCATTATACTATGAAGAGGGTTTTGTCTCCTGATTTTATCTCTTCAGCTTTTATATGAATCAAAACCAGTTTATTTATGCCCTTGCTCCACCTAGCAGGCATTTGTGGTGTAATGTGGGAAGAGGGGACAGGGAAAAAATGTTATTCATGCTTCTCCATTGTCTCATATGGAAATTCAGCAGTCAGCCCAGCCTGTGTTACCATCTAATGATGGACTGTTTGAATGGTCTGCACAGCCATTGAGGATCACAGGATGGAAAAAAAAGGGAAGATGAGCACTGGCACATCTGTGTTAGTTAGCAGATTGCTGTTCTTTAGAAGCCCTGGTTAGAGGGAGGGGCATTCCCACTCTTCAGGGAGTGTGTAGGGATTGTTTCCTTCTCACACTGAGCCCACAATGCTTTTTACCACTAAACTCATCAGGTGCTGCTGGGGTCCTTTAGTCCCTGGCAGGTTCTTCATGATGGACAAAATAAATGTGAGTGCCTTTTGATGAGCGAGCATGGCAAGCAGAAATCACAGGAGTGTCAGAAATTGGTTAGTATCATCTACTCTGAAGTAGTGGTGGTTTCTTGACTTTCTTGAATCGGGGAAATAGTGAAATATTGAAATCATTAGATAGGCTGTGGTCATTGAATGGTGGTTTGCCGCTGATTTCAATGTGGTTAGGATTTAGTACAGTAAATTCCTGAAATCGTATTATGTCCAGTTAGCACTGTGTCTTTTACCAAAACTAAAATTTGTATCTATTGGGAGACTGAAACAGTATTTGATTGTGTCCATAAGCCTCTTACCTGACTGTAGTGGACATTCAGCCAGTGGGCTGAGTTAACAAATCATTTCTTCACAAGTGAACAGAAAATAGGAGCACTGGAAATTTCTCTCGTATCTAATAGTCACAATACAGAAAAAACTCAAACCACTGGCTTACTAGGACATCTTGAATTATGCACTGTTGTGCTTTGTGTGCTAGAAAAATAGTGACAGTCACATTTTCCTTTCACTAGGTGTTCTGCTCCTTCAGAGCAGAGATACATAACTAATGTCAAGATTTGGTACTTCTGTTGAAGAAAGACGAGAAGAAGGTGGGGAAAAAAGGACTGGAAGTTAAAATACCCAAATTAAACCTCCTTGGCACACTCCTTTTCTGTCACTTATTACTTGAGAGAAGTGACTGACCCCCAACTGGCTACAGCCTCCTTTCAGGTAATTTTAGAGAACAATGAGGTCCCCCCTGAGGCTCCTTTTCTCCAGGCTAAAGAACCCCTGGTCCCTCAGCCACTCCTCATAAGCCTTGTGCTCCAGACCCTTCCCCAGCTACCTTGCCGTTTCCTGGGCACTCCAGCACCTCAGTGTCTTTTTTGTAGTGAAACCAAGCACAGGATTCAAAATGACAAGAAGTGGCCCATTGAACACTACCAGCAGGTACCTCAGGACCCTTGGGTGGATCCCATCCAGCCCCATAGACTTGGATGTGTCTTAACTGGTATAGCAGGTCACTGACTGTTTTCCTTTGGATTGTGAGGGCTTCGTTCTGCTCCCTGGCCCTGTCTTCCAGCTTAGGGGACCGGGTACCCAAAGAACTACTGGCTTTACCATTAAAGACTGAGGCAAAGAGGGCATTAAGTCCCTCAGCCTTTTCCTCATCCTTTGTCACTGTGTTTACCCCTGCATAAACATAATAAAGGATGGAAATTCTCCTTAGCCCTCCTTTTGCTGCTGATATATTTATGGAAATGTTTTTTGTTGTCTTTTATGGCAATAGCCAGAGTAAGTTCTAGTTGGGCTCAGGCCCTTCTAATTTTCTCTCTGTATAACCTCAACACATCCATGTAGTCCTCCTTAGTTGCCTGCCCATTCTTTCAAAGGTCATAAACTCTTTTTCCCTGAGTTGCTGCCAAAGCTCTGTTCAGCCAGGCTGGTCTTCTTCCCTGCCAGCTCATCTTTCAGCACATGGGGATGGCCTGCTACTGCAGCTTTAAGATTTCCTTCTGGAAGCATGTCCAGCCTACTTGGATGCCTTTGCCCTTCAAGACTGTCTCCCAAGGGGCTCTGTTAACCAGAGATTAATGTAATTTAATTTAATCTGTTATTTATGTCACCACACTGAAGGGGCAGGAATTTCTGGCAGCAAAGGGCCTGCCTTAACTGGTTTGTGTTATTATCATTGTTGTTTGTGAAAGTGATACCATAAAGTGATCATTATTTAGAGTGCTAGATGTAAAGCAGGATTGGAAATTTGGTGGGTCTTTATGACTTCGGCAAGGATTTTTAGTTAATCCAGCTAGCCTTGGAAGCCAGTAGTTTTCTTACAGACTGGTGCTATTGTTTGTCTAACCAGGGCTGTTCTGCTGGCTGTCAATGTGGGCATCAGTTCTGGGATCCTTTTTATTCCATGCCATTACCTTTTGCATGTCAACATCTCACTAATTTGGAAGATTTATAGCAGGTACATTTCTGGGATAGGAAGGAAAGCAAGGTACATAGGAAAAGAGGAACAGAGCAACAAAAGTAGTAAAAAAAAAAAAAAAAAAGTGAACAAAAACCTTTTCTAGACAGGGAATGGGAAATGCAGCCTGTTTGCAGCTTGGTCAATTTCCTGTATTGGGAAATGAGTTCATCTCTGCAGTCTGAATGACAAAAAGAAGCTGCACCAACCAGTGTGGATTCATTCTCCCTTCTGGTGTCGGCAGTTTTTCACTCAGTGGAAATGGCAGCGGTTTTGCCGAAGCAGAGAGTCCTTTTCCTGTAATGGAAACGTCTCCTTGCTCTCCTGATGACAGGTTCACAGTCACTCCTTGGGGAGAAAAGGCACAAATACTTGGATTGTGCCTTTCAAATTACTCCCATCGTTTATACAGATTCTTGATTGTGCTGATTGCAAATCTACCTTTTAAAGTAGTTTAAATGGATCAGTTGGAGGTGCTAGTCCTTAACGGTTTTTTATTTATTGTTGAAAGATGTTACACTGGTTTGCTCTGGTTTTTAAAGAGTTGAATTTGCTGTGTCCTAACTAGTTGTCAGAATTGCTGCATTAAACACTGTTCACCTTCCTCTTCCTTCTGGCTTCTTAGAACATTTCAGACGGTCAGATACGAAGGTGGAATAAATATGTTCACACTGAATAGTGAAAAGCTGAGGTGTCAGAGTTGGTGTTAGGCTGAAAGGAGGAGTGCTGACCACCGGGAGGTTTCTGGCACGGCTGGAAATCGCTGCCAGGGCAGCGCACTGGTGGGGATTGTCCATTAGGGGTCAGTGAAGTTCCGCCAGTGGAGGAGTCTGTTCCCTGCCCTGTTGGATGAGCAATTCCTTCTCCCTGTCTCCTACTGAGTAAACGCCTCTTCCGTCAAAACTCCTGCTTTTTCCAAAGCAGCAACTTACAGTGGTGTGTAGCTGTGGGCACTGAAAATACAGCCAAAGACATGCACGACTGTGTTGTTTTGGTACAAGGAAGGAAGTACTGAAGGATTAGAAAGACACTTAACCTTCTGTATGCAAAACTGTTTTCTTAAGTATCTTTTCTGACAGAAAAGCTGTTCTTAGCTAACTTCCAGTGATCTGCATGATAGATACAATCTGTTTAGTTATACTTCTGATGATCCCTTTCAGTGACTTATTCAGGAATCAATAAGTATCCAGATGGGCCTTCTTAATTTCCTAATAAATGAATCAAAATGCAAAAAAAACCCACTCCCAGTGTGATTTATTACCTTGCTTTTGCTCAGCACTCATAATATTATTTTTTTTTATTCTTAGAATTTCCTGTGGAATCTGTTCTATGTACTTGATTAGGTGGCCTAGAGTGAAACTATTTTTCCTTCCAACTCTGGCTAAAATATAGGTAAACTGTCTCTTGTAAAGGGTGTTTTTCCTTAAAATTATTGAGGTAAACTTTTTATTTTAGCTCTAGGTACTTCAGAGTTCTGCTTCAATTCATTATTCTTCAAGGATCATGTTGTGTCACGGAGGATTACAGGGTTAATATTATTAAACAAAATTTTATGTTGGTCTGGCCATGTGCCAGCCCTTGCAAAAGAATCCAGCTTCCTGTTGATCCTAACAGATAGTTCTGAAATACTTAGTTTTATTTTAGTTATAAGTTTGAATTTTTATTTCCTGAAGATGATTTTGGCTCTTAGAAAGGAGGAATCCTGGTTGGTGGTGGCTATGATTTTTGTTGTGATGAGGAAATTAAGATGCTTGTTTGGATTAAAGTTTTTACGCTTTCTTCTAGCCCAGAGTTCCTTATCATATTCTCTAAAGCCTTCTTATGATGTGTTTAGGGATTATAAAATCTACCGTGTGTCAGTACACACAATCCCACAGACACCTTCCCTAGCTGGTGTGAGTTTGGGTCCCTAAAAGCTGTCCAGCACTGAAGAAAGATGTCAGGTTTTTTCCTCAGGGATAGTGATGCAGAGTCACAGTGGCCATGTAAACACAGGCTTTATGGAATTGTCCAAGCTTGCCTGGAAAGAGGTAAGGAAGGCAGTAGTGGAAGGCAGTAGAGGGAAGGAAGCCAAAATGTATTACCTGCCAAATTATGAAATTACTTACTTTATGCTCCAGGCTACTGACTGCAGTCCTTCTTGCAGGATACTGCAGCTGCCCCTAATGGAGCTTCAGTGGCATTTCGGGGGGGGGGAAGGACAAATTCCAAAGAGCTCCAGTAGTCCCTGGGAAGAAGAGGAGACCAGAACATCCATTTGCAGCCAGAGATGACCTCTGGAAAAGGTCAATGCTTTCTTTGCTCCAATGAAGTTTTGATTTTTAAGAACAGAGAAATGGAAGGGGCTGCTCAAGCCTCATTAACTTAATCCTGTGTGATATAGACAAGCATAAAATGGAAGCTTTTTACCCACTGCAATCCTAAAATAGACAAGAATTTACAGAAAATAAAGTTTTTCCCCTGCTGGGCAGGAAATGGGATGGTAAACTTCTGCTGTCCCTGAGCTGATGAATCGTAATAGCATAATGAATTTTTTTCCAATAATTGGTCCAATTGCTTGAAATTTTTTAGACCCATGAGGATTATTGATACCATCAATATGATGTGGTAGTAAGTGCTACATCATAAAAATAGGCTGTGGGAAAAAAGAGCTTCTTTAATTTTGAATTTATCATCTGCTAATTTGTTTCCTCCCCCAGCATTTTCTTACAAGAAGAAACAGTTGAATAGTTGTTTCCTTTTTATCATTTCTATGGTAAAATAACTTCCCATAATTTTAAGATCTTATATCAAGTGTTTCCATCAGTCATATCCTTTGCAGTCTTGGCAAGTCCTGTTATCTTCCGTTGTTCCTGTTATTGAAGCCATTTCATAGCTGTAAACACCCTTACAGCCCTCCTATGTACATCTTTTCTTTTATCATCTCTTTTCAAGAGGGTCAGAACTGCATTCAAAAATGTAGTTTCAGCATCAGTTTACACAATATCTTTTTATCATTTAAACAGCAGTTCATCCAGAAGAGGACTTTTGTCCCATGGCATCTTAGTATCTCTAAGAGCCTTCAGTGAGGGATGTGTAGAATGGGTTTTATAAATCCAGGTAAATCAGATCAAGTGGATCTCCCTTTTCATGCAGTCTATGATGGCTGGATATGACAGATATTCTTAGATGCCAAATATTACTTTTCTACATGTCTTTTATTCTTTGATTATAGTATCTATCAACTATCCCAAATCCATGTCACTCCAATGTCCCTTAAAGAACTCTCCTCAGTGGAATATGTGTGGGAGGAAAGACGAGATGGTTGGTTTTTGTACAAGACATGTATAATCACCACTCCAAAGAAAGCACAGGCAATTTACACTATTTCTGTCACCTTAAATGCACATTAAAAGCAGTTCAAAAGCAGTGAAAATCTCCACGTTGACACATTGAAAAGTTTAAGCTTGGTTACTTTTAACATCCAGCACCACTGCTGCTGGATACAAATCTGTATCAAAATAACTCCCTTTTGCAGGTTTTTGTGAACTCTCTGCATCCAGACAAGGATTACTTAAACTGGCAACAAAATACATCTTAATTGAAATCAGTTTGTTATTCTCAAAGTCTTGTTATAAGCCAAAATGGGGACATGCCTTATATGGAAGTCAAGAATATATTGTTCAACTGACATTTCAGTAGGCTTAAATAAAATGAAATATACAGCTACTAAGATCACTCCAGTTACTAAATTTCACAGTCCCTATTATTTAACTAACTTAATACTTCTCACTGTATGAAAAAAAAATCAATTTACAGTGTTGCACAGCAATGCACACAAGCACCTGCACACACACTGGGTGGGGTGTGGTGTTGATGACTGGGTTTCCTCCTCTCCTTTGCCAAGAGGAATATGGTGTTGGCAACTTCTTCCTCACTCTAGGTTTCCACTTGGGGCTATTTTCATGTTTGCTGACACTTCAATGAACCTTGGTTGGTTTTTTTTTTCACTGGTCTGCAAGTACATCTCATCTGCATTCACAATATACAGTGAATTTTATATGTGTTGGATAATGTTTTCTGCTCTCTTTTGCTCCTAACACTAGTTTCGCCCAGCTCCAAATTGTGAGTATCTTTAATTCACCTTTGATGAGTATTTGCATTCTTATTGTGATTTCAAGTCCCCTCTTACCAGCCCAGGCCTGTATTTGTCTAGACCCCGTCCAGTGTTCCCACTTTGAAGGCCTTGCTGTTATTCCTGTGTAATTGCACTGGCTGCTGTATGTGTGAGTCCTAAATACATCTTTCTATGTAGAATAACCAACTGCCACCATTGTCTCTATAAAAACTATTACATCATGTGATTAAATTAAGCAAAAGTACATGGAATGGGGAGTAGCTGTCTGATCACTAGAAAAAAAAATGTTACAGCTAAGGAAGCTAAACCAAGGTTATAAGTCAGGCTGACACAAGTTCAGCCAAAGAGGAGAACCAGACAACTGCTGATTAAAATCAGATTAAAGAGAGATCCCTTCCAACATAAAGATTAGCAGAATAACACTTTTCTATACAGAGCTGTAGATTCTCTGTAGGTGCTTTCTTGCACTTACCAAATTGAAACAGGAGAAGGTTGTGTATACTGATGCTACAGGTGCTATGGCAGTCTTTACAAGTGATGTGATCCAAAATGAGAGCTCTGCCAAACTGAATGGACCTTGCTAGGGAAGGGATTGCTCTGGGCTTGCTGTAGTCTGGCCTCGGGCAGTGACTGCCAATAGCAGTTGGAATTTGCTGCCTGTGCTCCTGAAGAACAGCTTCTGCTTTAGACTCCTCAAGTAGATATCCTCTTCATGTTCTCCAACACAGTTCTGTGACATGAACCAAGGTCCAGCAAGAGGGAATGGTCCTGATCTGATTAAAATACTAATGTAGGTATGCCTTGTAAGGGTTCAGAACCATGGTGAGTCGAGCTTTTAAGTGGTATTTTTTACTTACTGGAGCATCTCCCAGTAGTGAAGGAAGACATTAAGAAATTAGGACTGAAACCAGGAAACTAAAAAAACCAAGTTAAATGTGAGAGGGGTGTAAGGTTTCATGATAAATGCACTCAGCCAACCAGTGAAATACTTCTGCAAGGGCCATGATGAGATATGAAATGTAGCTGCAAGAGACCAGGGTCATCTACACATAGATCAAGCTGAAAAATTGAAAAGCACTGTCTGCAAGCCTGGATAAGCATACACTCATGCTTCAGTGGGAGGAAAAAAATGAAAAGTAACAATGTTGAAAGACAAGCACACTTCAAGTTGAATCTCATTCTGTTAGGCCAGTCCTTATTTGTAATGTCTTTATCTCTTTCATGACAGCTGGGGCAGGAGATACTAGGCTATATAAAATGTTAGCCAGCATCTTGAATTACAAAAGGCAGGGAGAAAAGATCTGATTCTGTGGTGAAACCATCCGCTCAGAAAATGCTTTTCAATGCAAAAGTAGTAACTGCATGCTATTAACTGTAATCGTAAACCTAAGCTAATATAATGTTGTGTTTATTCCCACTGTGTTCCTGTGAGTCTGGTCTTTTGCATCTCCTTAATCCCTGTACATGCTACTTTGTGCACTTTCCTTTCTAACATCCTGCTTTTCTACCTGCTGTCTGTGTGCCACATGCAATTTTGGTAAGCATGCAGGATTATCTATTTAGCAGTAGCTAGCACTGACTGGCATTTGCATGCTACCCATTTTCAATTCAATTACTGACCGTGCACAGGGCAGTAATTGCAGTTTCAGAAAGCTAAGGTTAATGAGTAAATTGAGTTTTATGTCTTCCTGGGTCATGAGATACTGATGGATAAAACGTATTTGTGTAGAAGAGATTTAAATAGTGGCAGTTGTGCCAGGCTGTGCTGGAAGCTCATAAAGAAAGTTTAGGTGTCTGCTGAAATAGAAAATGTCATTAATAATGAAACTCAAAGGAGGATGGAAGAGAGCTATTCTGAACAGTTCAACTTCTCTTTTCCTCCTAAATGGACACAGTATGCAATTTGGCCAGTGATAAAAATGTGAACTTCAGTTTTTCTGCAATAAGACCAATTTTTGCTATGCACTGCACAGCTCTAAGTAGGCATCATAAGTAAATATCAGTGTGTCTTGGGGTGACAAGACTGGGACACAGTGTTTGAGAGACAAAAACAACAAAAATGAGGGACTTTCTGCTGAAGGGGTCTAAATTAAAATTAGACGTTTGCCTCCAGGTGCCTACCCCTCTCTGGATAGGTCAAAAAGCAGTCCCTGCAGTACATCAGTTACCAGTTTGATCAACAGGCATCAAGGTTCTTTAATCAAATAAGTCATCCACTTCTAATCAGCTGCCATCTAGAAACTGAATTCCTGTTGTATTAATATGGAGCTCTTTTGTATGTTTCAGTTATTCAAAAAACTTTAGCAAGTCAGTGGTTTCAGAGAAATTCTAACTTGCCTGAGCTCTGCCATGAGAAGAGGAGGAGGTTATGCTGCAGTAATGGCTTTCTGAAAGCAGTGTGCCTTTTAAGGTCCACATCTCCCTCCCTCTTACAGCAAAACATAAGAGTAATTAACATTAATAAGAGGTAGAATGCAAATGTGAGTAGGTGTGTGGGACAGCCAAACCTCATGTCTTAAAGGCTGCACACCAGGTAACTCAGATGGGAGTCAGATCTACCCTGCCTCGCTTGGGCCATTCAGTGCCTTTTGCTTTCCTTCTTCCCTTAGATCCCCTCATTCTCCTGTGAGAAGCTTCTGCAAAGATGGGCCTGTTTCCTTTCCTCTGGCACTCAGCAGCCATAGCACATCTGGACAGCCTCATCTTTGATATCCCTTAAAAGTTCCTCATGAGAAAGTGTGTCTCAGCCGTGGCTGGCACCTTGACCTCTCTCCTGAGAGCCTGACCCATTGTGTCACTTCTGTCTCATTTTACCCTTTACAAAGCTGTGTTAGTGAGAACTCAGGAGCTCCGTAACCCCTTAGGGCTTCAACCACTCCGTGTGCCTGGCCACTGCTACTTTAGGGAAGAGAATTACAGGAGTGTTTGTGGAGAAAACTAAGAGAAAATGGAAAATGGATGGGAGTATGTCACAAGTAGATTGAAATTAGATGGGAAAGTGAAAGTGGAAGAGAAAAGGAAGAAGACATGAGACTAGTCAAGCAAATATTAATGAGGTACAGGGAGAGGAAATTGTCCTCCTTAGTATTAAACCTGTGTTGTCAGGCTGTCAGATTTAGTGTCAGAAGTGCCTACCTTGTCAGCACTAGCTGAGCCGAGCTGAGCTCCTGGTGTGCCCGGATGAGCCATCAAGGCAGCCTCTTGCCAGTCAGAAGGGACGTGGCTGAGCACTGTGCAAGCTGCACGCCAGCAGCCCTCTGGCAGCTCCAGCAAGCAGGGCTCAGACCCTTGGGTCAGGATCCAAGGAGCTGTAGCATGGAGGTCTCATGCACGCATGGACAGGACTGCCAGGAGCCTCCAGAGCACTATTGCAGTAGGAGCAGAAGAATTAGAAGGCATGGAAAAGAAGGAAGGAAGAAAGAAGCAGACAGGCTGAAATGGAAGAGAGAAACTGAAACAAATGTTGATAATACTAAAAAACATGTTCTAGATCTTGCCAACAAAAGCATTAGCCTATGAGTGGAAGCATCTTTCAACTAGAAATGGTCTGTATGTACTTTGTTTCTAAAATATACAACATCAGGCTACTTTTGTGGTGGATGGAAAACTTCAGCCCTCAGCTTTTGTTGAAACTATGTCAACTACAGCAGCAAAACCTCTTTTTCTAGCATTGCAATATTTGACATGACATTCCAAGTGATGTGCAAGACAGTAGAACTAAAAGGGAGATGCATTAATGTAGGTAAGTATTTTCTGCATTTTCTGTCCTGGTTTCAGCTGGACAAAGTTAATTTTCTTCCTAGTAGCTGGTACAGTGCTGTGTTTTGGATTTAGTATGAGAGTAAGGTTGAAAACACTGATGTTTCCAGTTGTTGTGGAGCAACTTACAGCACTTCTCAGCTTCTTGTGCCCTGACAGTGAGAAGGCTGGAGAGGCACAAACTGGGAGGGGACAAAGCTTGGACAGCTGACCCCAGCTGACCCAAGGGACATCCCATACCATATGGCATCATGCTCTGTATATGAACTGGGAGGGAGCTGGCTGGGGGCCACCACTCCAGAGCTGACTGGTACCAGTTGGTGTGAGCTGTCTCATTGTGCAACACTTGATTTGTATATTTGAATTATTTTATCATTATTATTGTTTTCTTCATTTTCTGTCCCATTAAACTGTCTTTATCACAACTCATGAGTCTGAGTCTTCCTATTATCTCCCCTACTGCACTGGTAGGGGGGCAGTGACTGGGACTCTGTGGTGCTTAGTTGCCAGCTGGGGTTAAACCACAACAATTGGAGGGACCTACATAATGCCCATTGCATTATACCTTTTTCTTCCTCCCCTGTGGACACACAAGCGCCTCAGCTTATGTCAGGTAGTCTGAAAATGTTGCTGGCATTCAGAAGGGCAGTGTCCTTTACCCCTCACCTCTGGCAGAGCTGTAACTAAGGAATCCCTCAAATTCTGAATTGGAATCATGAGAGCATTTTCTCCCATTTGTTTATATTTTATGGTAATGCAGCATAACAAAGGTATATCCTGGTATTTCTTTGCCTTCATATCCTTTTTTTCCCCCCTAATTTCCACATAACATTGTCTATATTCCACAGTTCTTCTGGTCAGATGAGAGTAGTCTCTCATAATAACTAGTAGTTATTTTCTAGGGATTTCTAGAACCATATTTCCTAATGTTTCCATAACCTAGACGGATGTTTCTAAGGGAATAAGTACATGAGTGCTCGCAGCTGTGTTCAAAACATAGTACAGCCAAACACTGTTGTGAGTGTATATTACACACCCAAAATTCAGTTCCAGACAGTGTTGGGGCTGCATTTTAAGAGCTCATTTTAGTTCCTAGGCCTCTTAATGCTAATAAAAATTCTTGCTGTTGCAGGATTAGTCAATGGCAAAACCCATCTGGAAGATGAATTTTTCTCCCACTGAAACTGTGGGTGGAGGTCTGGGTTTGCATCCTTGCTCTCTTAACTCTTCTTTATTCCTGGCCAAAGCAGAATTGGTTGGGATTGTGATCCTGAGCCTGTTTAAATAACCATTTAATAAGTGTTCTGGTTTTCTCATTATAGGAACAAATTTCAGATCTGAGATTTGGGTGTCTCCATAGCTCTTTCCTAGGCTCTACATTATTATAGTAGCTCGTGGCTCTAGTCCTGAAAAGAGTGTAATTTCATCCTCACATTTCAAAAGGTTAATCTCTTCTCGTTAACAATAAGGGGTCACATCACGTGGCTAAAAAAAAAATAGTAACATACATCTGAATTTCCTACCCATGTGAGCAGTGGAAAAATGAACAGGAGTGGGAAGGAGTCGTCACATCATATACTAACTCATCTAAATCTGGATGCTTTAATTAGGTTTCTCCACCAAGTGGAATCAGGACAAGTCATCTCTTTCACTGTTAGGAAAGCCAAGAGAGATTAGGCTCCTAATTTATTTATCAAAATATTTGATTGTATTTTGTTGAGTGTTAAATACCTTATGAAGGTGCTGTGATTATCTTGCCTTCCTCCCAGCCTCTCAACCTCTTAAACTGTTAACTTACTGGTCCTGCTGAACTTTCAGAATTACACCAGAATGACTTCTGATCTCTAGAGCAACAGGAAACAAAGAAACTTAAAGAAAGGCAAGGCAGAAAAATTTCCATTAAAAAACTCCAGAGTTAAAGAGGAGGAGCTGCAAATGTGTGTCACAGCAACAGCAGTGGCTGCTGCTCTCACCCCACATGGACTGTGAGAACTTAATGAACAAAATTGTCCACGCACTTACTAAGTACTTGGGCTGAAGGACTGAACAAGATCATGTTTTAAATACCTAACTGCAGACAATTGGTTGTGATAGGGGTAACAAATTATTCTAGGAAGCCGAAGTGTGACTCCAGCAGAGCCATAGAGACAGGAGCTGTCATGGGAAGGGCCACCAAGCCCTTGGTCCTCACAAGTGGATGCCCATCATCCCCTGTGGGGCTGTAAGGGCTCCACTGCTGCAACAGCCTTCCTGCCATTGGCTTCAGCAGCCTAAATGTTGCAGGAACCTTTAATATGAGTCTAGCTAGATGAAAGCAGCTATACATGTAACTAGCAGAGCCGTAATGGCAACTTTGATTACAGTGTAGGTATCTTCAAAAATAGATGATCTTGGGAATCAAGGTCAGGATGTGATTATGAGAATTACGGGCTTTCCTGTAATTAAGGAAAACAAAAATGCAAACTGAAAAACCTATCGATTCTTCCATTTTAATCCTGATGACCAGCTGCATCAAACCGATCTGCCGGGAGCCATCACAGATAAATCCACAATAAAAGAAACACCACGTGGATCGGCAGCAGACATCAGAAACCTTCCCAGAGGAGAGGTAAGGAATGTAGAGCTGCCCTTGCCGCTTCTCCTTTGGTAAATGACTAGCTCTCAAAAACCCTAATTAAGTTTCTGTCTTTAAAATGTGATTTCCATTTGCTCCCTAAGGTTTAAAAATAGTGAAAAGATTTCAGCAATTGATGACACTCTCAGTCGTACTAAATTAGAGCGTGGAGGAATTAGGAGTTGCTGCTGGTGGTGTCACATAGTAATGGTCTCTCCTTTTCTTCTTGCCCTTGCACCAGGTTGCTGTTCCCCACCAGCACCCTCCCAGGCAGCAGCCACAAAGGAGAGAGGCAAATCACACGCCAGTGGTGCTTGGTGGTCAGAGTAAGTTTTTTATCACTTTTGAATTCATCTAGCCCTTGAAGCCCTTCATTCAGTTTTGCCCACGGGCCTGCGCCTCCAATCTTTTCTCACATACTCAGGCTTGTGAAAAGAGGTAACAATTTTGCCTTTATGCTTATTTCTGACAACAGCTTAACTTTACTGACCACAGTGGAAATTCCCTAGATTTGCACTGCTGTGAACTAAACTGGGCTCGGGGGATCTGTGTATGGGGGTTATAGACTCCTTAATTGCATGTGGGCAGCATTGTCCTCTGACTCAGAAATATCTTTACCTTGGGAAAAAATAATATACTCCCAAAAAATTATTGTCGTTCTCCATTCACAGACATGATCTCTTTAACATTGCCCTGAATTTGTCTTCACAAAGTTTATTGGATAAATGGCAAAAAAGGCTATTAGTTGTTTCCACTGAAATATGTGAGTGATAAACACGTCTGTTATAGTCCTGTACAGTAATTGGGCATGGTTTTGATTGAATAGTCCCTGATTCAAAAGCATCTCACCTGCTCTTAATACAAAGGCAATAAAAACACAGCTATGTGCTGTGTTTCTGGCATAGTTTCAGCTCTTCCACATTACTTAAATCGTGACCATATATTCCAGTTAGCTTAGGCTTCAGGCTTTAAAAGCTCAATGTGAGTAATGAAGGGAAAGCAATCTGATTAGCTGGTGGAGCTGACTAAAAGGCACCTTCATTACAAAGGAGCTTAAAAAAGGAATAAAACTACATGAAGTGGATAAAAGGTGTAATAATCGCAATGGTATCAAACAGCATAACAAAGAAAAATATCTGCATTCAGCTGATATTAATATTTAATAGATGGCACAGGCATGTCCATGGCTTTATACTCTTCTGTTTTAATGATCTTTACCACAGCTTGAGGTCCTTTGTCTTGTCCCCTTCTACTGACATCAGCTGGAAAAGACAAAGATTAAAACAACGGTAATTTCCCCATGGTCGTTGCTTGGCACTATTTCTGCTTTGCTCAGACACGAACTGAACTTTAAAGGATGAAGTACTGTCACTCAGGCTGATTCTCCCCTCCACCCCATCTTACCAGGGTTAACCACTCAGCCAGTCACCACGGAAACGCGTGGCTCTTTTGCCACCCCACAGCCTCATATTTGGAACGTCACCATAATCTCATTAGGAGGTTGAATTTGCCATTGAAGCTTGAATTCCCATAACAGGAGGGGAGTGGACTAATGCAATTAAGCAAATTAGCATTTTGAGCCACTGCATGATATCTGTCCAATACCATGAGCAAAGACTAGGTAGTTTTCTTCCTCTCCTAAAAAAAAAATATCCACAAAAGCAATAGTCCAGTCCTCTCCCCAAACGATGTTGAGGGAAATACTGTAGTCCCCTCTCAGCTGTAAAGGTCTTTACAAATGGGAAGAAAATTTTTCAGTTGACCAAAACCCTGAACTGTTTGCCTTTCTTTTTCCCAGTGCATGGATCCCAGTGGTTCTGATTATTTTTATCAGTGTAACGTTTATGCTTCTAAAGGTAGAGTAAAATAAAACCAGAACATTTTGTTTTGCTCTTCTCTTATGGTATGTGGCAGTGGTTACCAGGTCAGAACTAAACTCCTGTTGATTTCAAATCTATTTTGATGTGAAGTGTTTCTTAAGCGCTATGAATAACACTTTTAGAATACACCAGATTTTCCAGAGATAATTCCGGCACATTCAGTAATTCTCTAGAAATGCAGATTATTAAATGCCTAAAGCAGCGCTTTTCTGCCTTTTGTTGTGGGGTTTTGAGGCTAATCCAGCTCCCTCCTCCCTCCCTCACCCTGCCAAGTAAACAAAACCGCAAAAGCGGACTGTAGCAAAAATCAGGAACCATAAATCTTTGAATAATATCCTGGCACATGAGTTTCAAAGGCAACATATTTCTCTGAGAGCCTGGGGGAGAGTGCAAGGGAGACAGGGAAGGAAAGGAGCAGTGGTACCCTCCTGAAGATGATGCTGCCATCTCCATCACAGCATTTCTTCCTGGGGAGGTAGAAGATGGAATGGCATGGGTAGGATCTAGGAGCCTCTTATGCGTATCAATTACCAAGGAGTTGTGCCGCTGGCTGCTTGCCGTCTTCATCTTTGAATGAGAAAGGCAGGAATAACAAGTGCATTTTAGTAGATGTTATTGTGCTACCACTCATCTCCTCACAAACAAATCCCAGTCTGCCACCAGGCACTGCAGTCAGGAGGAGTGGAAGTATGGGTTATTACTAAATAAGGGCATTGGCTATACACCCAACTTTATATAATACACGGTTCCTACCCTAAGCTGCTTACAAAGTAGATGTATATTATGTAGGCAGTATACATAGTCCCAAAGGACAGTGTAATCTTAGCATTTTCTCCTGAAAATGTGAGGGACTTCAAGACTGAGTCAGTACTGAGAATATCTGTCACCAGCTTGAAAATAGAACATAGTGTAGATAATGCTGTGGTTATTTGAAAAGCGTCACGAAGCTGAGTATTTCAGTGGTCACAAACTCCCAAATGTCAGAGCTGAGCTGGTACTGAAGAGATGCTGAATTGTGCTGAAACAGAAAATACAGGACTGAGGCTCACAAACAAAATGAGCTCGGCGCTGTGATGGCAACAGCCATACAGTTTGGATTAAAGCATTTTGATATTTATGGTATCAGATCAGATAAGGACAAATTAAAAAAGAAATTCATGTTTTTAGATATTGTTTTTCCTCCTGATACCATTACAAAATAGAATCAGGGGTTGAATTACTTTCCTATGTGAGTTCTTATGTAACACTGTAAAGTAGTCCTGTTTTGCCTATTTGGTTTTTCCCTTTTATCATGTTTGGATTCAAATGCAGCCCTAATCCTGCATATCCTGCTTTGAAAAGCTTAGATCTGTAATGTATTGTGTGGTATTCTTTAAAAGGCTTTGCTCTTTACTGTGTGGTGGCCTTGAGTTAACAATATAGATTTAAATTCTTAACCTTATGTTTGATAGTTCTGCTTGGGTTGTAGTCGTCATTTAATACAACGTAAAATTTCAAATATGCATACTAATTGGGACAAATTATACCCAGCCAAAAGAATAGCAGTATTTAATATCACTTACCGGATAAAACAAGCAGTAGCAACACAGATTTATGGGCAAATTCACTAAGATACCAAAGAATAAAAAGTAAAGCATACAATCTACTGAATACTGAGTTTACAGTTTGTATTTTCCTATGAATTTTTCCCATATTCAAAAGAACATTATCAAGCCATTGAGACACAGCCTGAGAATTTGACCTCTAGCTTAGGGGCTGAGCTCTGAGTTTGCAGGGCTGTTAAGAAGCTACAGATATGATATCAAATAAGAGCAGCAGGACTCGAGTCTGAACCTTCATGGTTGTAGCACTTGGTTCCTCCCAAAGTGTAAGTCACTGAAGGAGACTCCAGATTCATTCCAGGGAGCTGCACTGTTGCAGACAATGAGCTTGGACATAGAAAAACATGTACCTGGCTTGTCTCTGATCACACAATGACCACTGAAGTGTCACCTGCACTCCTGTCTTGAGCTTGCCTGTAGTCTGTGCAATCACAGTGATTACCCAAAACAGCATTTATTAACTTAGCAGAACTGTAACCTGATTCCTCCCAGCATATCCCATGCATGATACAGGAATGGATACATATATCATCACTTTGAGTCTTTAACTAATTTTGCAGCAAACTAGCAAGTACATATTCTTGAAAGTTCTTCAAGGGTAAACACCATAAATGTGTCATTTTGGGGAGCAAAAAAGAGAGAGAGATTGAAGCCATAGTTTGTATCCATCATGAAAGGCTGTGACTGCTGTTCCTGCGATGGACAGGCATTACTTGCTCTTGAGGAGGTGAGGCAGGAAAACACTGCCAAGTACCCATGACTAGGTTTTCCTGGTCACCTTCTTTCATCCCATAGTGAGGTATGAGTTCAATGAGCAGCTGTTATTTTTTTCCCCTCTCCTCCCATTCTCTTTTTGGTGGTATATTTCCTGGCACTGTGATTTCCCATCACACAAAGGTTTCAGCAGGTACTTTGCACAACTCACCTCTGCTACAGATCAGGCATAAAAAATACACCAAAGTGCAGTTCTGCAGCTGCATCTCTGCCTTGACCTACTGCCAGACTTAAACATAATGGTTTCAAACTCTGCAGGCCTCCGGCATCTTTCTTACTCTAATTACATTTTATGCTTGGAAAGAAGCATGAAGCAGGGGTAGCCCCACAAAGATGGGAGGATCAGACCTTAAAAATTATGCTGCAGGCGACAAGGATTTGAAGATAGGAGTAATGTGGCCCAAAGGACAAAGGGAATTTTAATACTCTGAATGAGCAGCAGTTAAAAGAGAAGAGAAAGGAGGAGATGGAGTTAAACAAAGGCAGGGACGTGCTTCAGGGAAAGCGTAGTAAAGGAAAAGATTCTAAATGCCAAAAGTGAACCTCCCCTTTTATCCTCTTTTTGTGTTTCATACAGTCACATCAGCACAATAGGTGCTCATCTAGACCACAAGATCCATTCATAACTTTTTCATCTCTTTGGGAGTCTGTTAAAATAGTACATGGCTTTGCCTCCTGAGATAGTGAACTCTTGTCTTGAATGGAAAAAGGATGGTGTACAGAGCCCAAAATTAAAGCAACTAAAGGGAGCTTTAAAGTTACAAAATGTGATAAAAATAATTAGCAACAAGTGCTGATTTAATAGATGTTACAAATCCTTCTTGGCCTTCAGTGAAGAACAGGAGTGTTATAAAAACAGGTAAACATTTTTGGAATGTGGAGAGCACATATTTTTAGTACAAAAGTCCAAAAGAAATGAGAAGGCAACCTGTTGTGTGACATACAGAAGCACTGCCACATCCAAATGTATTGCTGTTGACAGACAGCAAAAAGGATGAGTCAGGTGTGTATTCTTCATTCAGATGATGGCTGTCACACCATAACACTTTACATCATTGTTCACTGTTTATTGCTAAAGGGAATTGTCCCAGTTTTAAATCAGCACTTTGCCTGAATAAATCCCACATGCCTGTTTTTTGGGAAAAGTAATATTGATTCGTGTAAAGAAGGTTACTAAGAGCAAAGCAGAACAGTGAGGAAAAAAGATAAAAATAATGAATCCTTAGTGTTCCTTTGCAGGCAAACCTCTAGTTATGATGCAAATGATACAAAATTAATGTACTCATGAATTAAAAATGAGAGGTGGCACAAACATAAACTCATTGTTGTTGAAGTGGAATTGCACTGCCGTGTTCCTCATGAATTGCCACGTTATGCTGAGACTCCTTGGAGCAAAGCTGCTCACCCTCAGAGGAATGAAAGGCTTCTGCACCACTGAACACAGCAGAGGGATATCCTCATGCAAGAAAGGTCTGTGGTGTATGGGGTGGATTTGTTAGAGGGAGGCACAGCCAGCAGGTGTTGTACACAGCTGTGGTGACTCATGGAGCCTCCACCAGTCTCTTCCTCCTCCCTGCCCTCCATATTCTTCACCCACTTGGAAAGGGCATGTGACACGTGGAAGAGAGGGAGGTACAAGTCATTGTCAGGCTGCACTGGGATAGTTTTCCAAACATACTGTAACAGGAAGTATGTCCTAGACATAGGGGGGTTTCATTAATTATTGGAAGATAATTTTATTTGTAACGTTGCTTTCCTTTTTCTCCTCATCCATATTTTTTCTCCATTCCCCCAAATTTTCCACTTTGCTGTGTGATGGTAGATTTACAGAAATCTAGGTGTGCGATATAACTTACAATCTGATGCTAGTTATCTCTAAGGAGTGCCAAAACAGGCTCAGCACAGATCTTCATCAAATGATGAAAAGTTAATCCAGTTCTCATCTCCGAGTTATTCTCAGCACACACAGCTACAATGCCCACTGGCTGGGGGACCAACACATTTCTTACTTTTAACCCACAGAGTAGTTCCTTTCCAAAGCGAACTAAAGTTATGATTTTAACTACTGAACTCTTTCTTGACTTGTCCAAAAGAATAGACAACATTAAAGAGGTTCCTGTGATAGCAAACTGATCATTTTGGCTCTACAAACTCTCTGAGCTTCTCTATTGTTCTTCTATTGTTTCCCTTCAGAATGTGATTTTTTTCTCCCCCATTCTGTATTTACTCCTGTTGTTATTCTAAACTTCATTTTATATTTGTTAGCTTAGTTTTTCTTATTGCTGCTAAGCTACGATGCAGAGTATATGTTTTAGCTTATATTTTCAAAATCCTGTAGAGTTCCCTCTCATACAAAACTGGTGAAGAAAGGCTGATCCATGTTCTATGTCGTACTGTCACATTTTCCACTCTGCCGTATATTTCTTTTTCACTTCACTCAATTCAGCTAATTCTAAACTTTCAGAAACCTCTCTCAATCATATTCACATAAATGTCTTCAGCATTTCTCAAACACATACAAAAGCAATATATGCTGAATGCATTTTAGAAAGAATTATTTGCTCATCTCTAGTTCCCAGTCTTGCATGGGTCTGAATTTAGTTTACCACAAAATTGTCTATTATGTAATTTCATTAAGGTTTTCCTAGAGTCTGTCACAGTCTGGAGCCACCAGAATAGTATTTTGCTATGAGCAAATTTGGTGACTGAAGATGTTCCCCTTCTCTTCTAAATTTCAAATAAACAGGTTGAAAATGCCAATCCTATTGTGATATTCCTTGACAAGTTCAATGATTAACAGCTTTCCTTTTTTCCAGTCATACCTACATACTTGCCACCCTGCAGTAAATTGTTAGCTTATTACAAGATGAATTGTCAAGAACCTCCAAAGTCAGATGTTATAAAAACTCTTCAGAAAATTTTGAACTAAATGGTTTATTATGCATTTCATAAGCTCTTGATGTTTAGAAGAATGTTAGATTTTCCATGGAAGTCTCAATGGCTTCTTGTTATTATTTTTAATTAATGTCTGTGTTGCATCCAATGCTGAATCATCTTCTGCACTCACACAGAGCGGCAGCTGGTTTGTGATTTCACTTCTGTGCTGACGTCCCGGTTTGGTAGGGATATCTTCCTACACTTTTTTTTCCTCTAGGCTTAATCTAGTCTTACCCAAGCAGTCACAAGCTGTGCCACCACAGTCAGTGGATCTAACGTTCTCCAGGGAAACGAGCGGCAGAGGCAGCATGTGCAGGGCTCCAGCCCACACTCCAGCCCGCGCTCCTGGACCATTCACATGGCCCAGCTACCTAGAGATGAGCAAACCATGCAGCTCACCAGCCCGTCCTTGGGGTGGAGAACACAAGCCCTTGGGACAGAGAGCCAAGCCCACAGCAGCACAGATGGGAGAAAGGGTGGAAAACCAAACTCGGGTCCCGTCTCCTCCTCAGCTCGGGGCTGAGGGCTGGCATCAGATGTGAGCAACACTCCTGGGACACCCACCCCTGTGGCACCTCTCCAACAAGTGCCTGTTCTTAACAAGGGTCAGGATAAAATTCATTTAGGAAGTTGCAGCATCAGTGTAAGAAGGACAGCAGTGTGAACTTGTAATCACTCCCAGACGAAGATACATATCCAATAAACTGAGGGTTTGGATTATCTTGTCTTTAATGTAAAAAGAGCTTCATATGAGTATGGGACTAATTATTGTACAGGTGAGGCATTTAAATACATTTAACATCACAAGGCTGGTCAGTGCTAGCACCATGCTGTCACCTCACAATTTTAAATAAAGATTAGCAGAGCTTTAATTCCATTGCCAGGCAAGAAGTTGACAAAGAGATCTTTATTCCGTCAGAAACTGGAGAACAGACTCCAAGCTTTTTTACAAAATAAGATAACTAGAAAGCTTTTCTTCTTCCTTGTTTTTCCTGCCCGGGCAAGACACTTCAACAGAATTCTGGGCTCAACTCTACAACCTGAAATGCAGTAAAACAATTAGTTATCAGATTGTATCTTATTCTTTATAAAACACCAGCATTTCTGATACTAAATTATATAAAGAACTGCTTTAATCTAGCCTCAAAAGAGAAAACCCCCAAAGTGTTTTAAAGATACAGCATGTCAAATTTTTGAGCCTTTTCTGAAATTCTAATAATTCAGTCCTAATGACACCTCTTGGATATGCTACAAGGGTCTGTTGATCTGAGGATATTTTTCAGAGAATATTAGGTCCCTGGTTTAGTGAACATCTTTATTGTTGAACCATCTGTTACAGGTGCAGGGAAACACCTGGACTCCCCATTCTGCTACTGATAATAAACAAACTGTAATACCCTACAAGACAAGAAAGCAAGCAAAGCTGCTTCTTTGGCTTCTGTAAATGAGGTGCTAGCATATTTATTTAAATTCAAAAATTAATTACATATATACTGAAAGAGCATAGAACCCTGAGCATACCCCTAATACCATTCTTGGTGAGTTATAGTGTTGAGATTGTAGGTATTGTATTCTTCCACGTTTCCCACAATCAATGGTCCATCTTCCAAACATTCCTCCAGTGAATGGAAATCAGTCTCTACTTGCTTATACTTCTCTTTATGTCAGGATAATGCATTCCTGCTCATTGGCTCTGCTTCTTCTGAGCCTTTAATTTTGGTCCTTAAACACGGTTTGCATGCTCCTTAAAAATCCCTGATTCCTCAACTCATCGTGGAGCCTTCTCAGCTGAGTCTAAACTGCAGGAGGTAGCTGTGTGCTTGCCTCAAAGGTGCTGCATAATCGAGAGCTTGCATGTCACATGGGAATGCAATGACATGCCCCATATGTGGATAGGAGAGCTGGAGAGGAAATTCCATGTAGAAACACAGGAATTGTGAAGCAGACTTCAGCAATCAGCTTTTCTGAGCCCTAACAGAACAGCAGATGCACTGAGGACAAAGGAAGTCCTAAACCATGACAGTCAGAGTATTTGTAAGAAGCAATTGTTTGGGATTGTCAGAGGCGGGAAAAAAAATAAGGAGCAGCTGTCTCAAAAAACAGACTTAAATCAAAAATGGCTACAGCTTTGAAGGGAACTGGGACTAAAGCCACAGGTCCTAAAGGTTTAGGATAAAATGGAGGTAGATTTATAGAAATTACTGAAAAGAGGTAAAGCAAAAAATGCAACATGTCTGCCCATGCATCTTAGGAGGAATTGAAGTGCGAATGAATGAAAATGTGGGGGTTAGTTTCGGCTGGGAACCGCCTCCTTAGTCATGGTCAGAAAAGAATTGTTGTAGAGGTGCTAAGGATAGGAGGAAATAATACAAGTGGGAATGAAGCACTGTGGAAAAATACTGACTCTAATAGCTAAATTCGGCAGAGATATATCTAGGAAGTTAATCCTACTAAATGTTTGCTATATTGGGGTATTGGTTACTTATCAGAGGTATGTGTGTGTGCAGAATATGATATTTTCTGTAGCTTTCTTCAGCCAACTGTACCATTAGAAATGGATAATTTGTAATATTCTAAGACTGATGTTTTGCTCAGTGAAAGGTGACACTTTCCTTGCAGGATAGCCAAACTGGTCACCCTGCCAACCAACAGGCATCTTATTAGTCTGGCTCCTTGGCTTTTAAAATGTCTCATAATTCTGGGAAATATTTCTGGTGTTGAGATTCTATCAAACTATCTTACAAACAGTGTATCCAGTAATGCATATCAATTTCAATAACCAGAAACTGTGAAAAGCATCCATCTTCAGTAAGTAACAAGTGTATGACCCATCTTTCTTTTTCCCCATTGAATACCTGATAAATTAACACTACCTTTCTATACCAGCTCCACACAGTCTATGATGGAAGACCCAAAACAAGCTATTCCTTTTCTGGTGCCTATGGTTAGAGACAGCCTTTGAGTCTCAGTGGTTTTTGACTTATTTTGTCTCTCCCTGTTGCATGTTGTCAAACATAAATGATCCTTTGAAAGTTAGGGAGCTGGAAAATGAGTGGCACACAGTGGTGTGCTATGGACAATAGCAGATCCTAAGTACTTGTGCCTACAGTGGGAAGCAGATGATACATTTTGAAGTGTGCATGTGGGTGTTTATTGACATCACAGGTGGTTTGTGAGGAGAAAAAGTATAAATGTATTACTATTGGAAACCACGTTTTCTTTGTTTAGTTCTAAAAGAGGTAATAACTCTAACAGCAGGGTATATGCTCCTTGGTACAATATCATGATACATAATTTTGGAGGTTATTTGCCCACTGGAAATGACAGCTGGCTGTACTCTGCAGAGATGGAACCATGGGTAACAGACCGAGTCAGACCTCAGCATGAACTTTTGTGACTCTCAAGCAGGCATCAGACTGGAAAAACTCTGCCTTTGTGGTGCTGAACATAAAAGACTTTACATTCTGTCTCTTTGACATTTCCTTGGATATTGAAAGAGGAACAGTGCACACTTGGGAACACCCACCTGTAGCTGGGTTGTAGATTTCAGCCTGGGTAGCACTAACTCAGAGCTGGAGGAACTGGGAGAAGAGGTAGCTCCATGTTTGGGAAGAGGAGGGATGGCTTCACCTATGGGAACCACCTGCTGCTTGCAGAGGGAGGCGCAAGCTCTCTCCCCAGCAAGGGTGCAAGAGACACGTTTGCTTCCCAACCTGAGCCTGATCCCAGGAGGTTTCTCACACGCACACCCAAAGGCTCAGCACTAGCAGGAATTACTGATAGCAGTCAGCAAGCCCCACCAGCCCCTTGGTATTTAAGGGTTTGGTCTTTAATCCCTGCAGTCTGAGGAAGGCTTCGAAGTCAGGCTTCTCACTTGCTGCCCTGTCACATGGCCACCTCTGCAAGAGGTGAGGTACTGCTGTTCTCTCATCAAAGCTGATTGCCTCTGTGTTTTGTGTGGACCCCAAAAATCCCTATAGAAACGTTGGTGATAACTGCACAATGCCCAGGGGCTCCACTTCTGGCTCTGAATGAGCAGGCATGGACAAATACAGAGAAAAAGCTCTGGTCACCCATGGAGCTTTATGGCCAAAATTAAGATTACCAACAGAGTTAGGAGCCTGTAGGGCTGGCTGATGGATTTTGGGGGATCACAGTTTTGGATGAATGTGCCTAACATCTCCCTATGCTCTTCTTCTACTGCTAAAGTCCCTTACAGGAGCTAGTCATGCAATTATTTCCATTCCATGATTGAGTTACGGCAATTAGTGATATCATTACTGTGGGACAGAAGCTCCGGTGAAGAACTGAGACCTTTAATAATCAGGTTTTGTACAAATAAAGAGCAAGAAGTGAAAATCTAGATATAACTCCTGGGACCAAGAATAAAGCTTAAAAAAGGTCTTTGGGGCTTTGAATCCCTCAGGGAGAGAGAGCGGTTGAGGGAGAACTTGCAAAAAAGAAGAAAACAAAACAGGATTTGTGAACTTGAAAATGTCACACATTTTTCTGTGGAAGCTATGCCTCATTGCTGTTGTTAACGTGTCACTGTAACACCTGCTGGCCCTGATTAGGATTCCTCTGGGATGGTATAATCACAGAGCACAATGTGCCCACAAAGAAATTACAGCTCGTGATCTGCAACATATAAAGGGGGAATAATGATAGACTCAACCAGACTTATGCTAGGTTATCCATACATATGGCCTGTATGGATGCATTTGTGTCTTCATTTAGTATTTTGATTTAGCTCTGTAAACATCAGTCCTCCCTTATAACTCTGAGCCTGGCCATTGTAAGTTGGCTGCTCTTATGGTGTCATTGAAGATCTCAAATAGGGATTTGAAATAGGAGAAAATAACAGCTTAGGCTTAGGCTACTGTAAGATGGGCTGGTGAGGGACAAATTTACATTTAGATTGAGCCTCTTCACATCTTTTCTAAGTAATTGTAAACTCTCTTGTGCCTCAGCCCTAGAAAAGAATTTAGGCAGTCCTACACTGCCAAAAACTGTCTTGTGCTTTGTAAGATGTGTGATAGCTAATCTAAGTAGTCAGGCTTAGCATCTACTTTTCATAATTATTTGTGCAAATACAGCTCAGTTATCAAATGTCAGCATTAATCAGACAAAGGATATCAGCATTGCCAAAATAAACGTGTTGTAAAAGTGTTGTGTCTGATTATTTGTATTATTCAACCAACACCCAGACGTCCTATTATGTTAAGAGCTACACAAGCATGTAAGAAACCATTCCACCAGGAGGGAGTGCATGACTAATTTACGATAAGAGAAAACAATTGGACATTACAAACAAATTAAAAGAAAGAGAGAGGAGAATTAGGGGGGTCTTGGTAGTCTGTGACTGTGTGTTCCTGTAAGAACAAATAACTAGTTTTAAGTAAAGGAAAAAATGTTTCGATATAAATAAATAAGTAATATGATACCAGTAATTCTTACTGGGCATTTGCCTAGCCCAATGGAGATTTCTGTGGTATGTACTGAGCTTTCATATTAGGGTCTTATCCTCATTCACGCCATTCTCGTAGGGATCTCCAAATGGCATTGCACGACAGCAGAGGACAGAGGAACACAGCCAAAATCTTACAGCTGGCCTCATACCACACAAATCTACCATCTGCACCCAGCCAGGCACATGCCCAGGGAGGGCTACAGGGGCTGCATTTCTTTGTTATTAAATGCCTTATACTGCCAGCATAGCATAAAGGGATCCTGATGTGACTGATCATTCGTCTCCCTCTAATGCGTTCTGTTGAGCACGTTTTCAGGGCCACAGCTGGATTTTGTTTGAGCATTAATGCAAATAAAGCACTTTATTAAGGTGCCTAGTTGAACTGGTGCTGCCCAGGACAGTGAACATTACTGTGTTTCAGTGAGAGGAAGATGCACAGGACACAAAGGTACACAGAGTTTACAGAAGTATCTACTCTCCAGTCTCCTTTCCACTCTGAGGTCACCCTGCCTTGTCATGGGCCTTTCATTATTCTGAGTCTCTATTTGTCAAGGGCACCTCCTCAGAAGTCAGGATGAGTTTTAGTCCTCTTTGCCTGCAGGAGCTCGTGGTCGGTGATGCACAGCGATATAACATGACATCTAAAACATAAAGCATTTAGCAGTTGAAACAAAGTATTTAGTGGGGGGGGGGGGGGGAAGATAAGTAAGATAGAAAAAGACGTATTTATTTGTGTCTTTGCAATGTAAAATTTACAAGGTAACCACAGGAAACTGGGCTCTATCAAGCACTTAAATGTCTCAGATTAATTCTCCCAGACAATTCCCAGCCTTTTGTGAATGTGCTCCTTTTTTCACATCCCTAATTCTTTTCCCCTCCACTGCAAAGAAGCCTGGCACTGTCCCTCAGCTATTGTTTGTAGAAAAGTGGCTTATCTTGAGCCATACTTTTCCTTTCATTTTCCTTTTGAATTGAACCATTCTGTTCATGGAGCAAAGTCAAAACAGGGTACTCATAAATTACCACAGAGCAGTTCCCCTTTCATCACAGGCATAAACACTTTGCAAATCTAGTAGGTGAAGCTGGAATTCCCATCTATTCTTGGAATTTATAGCCAAAACCAAGTGAGAGTGGTGATATGGTAGTGCAAAACAACATTTATGAGATCCCTCATGTAGGGCATCTTTAATACTTAGTGTTTCCATAATAACTACTATTTCTCATTATGAAATACAGCAACTGCCATTTCTTTCACTCTCTTTCACATTCCCGTAAGGGAGAATTCCTTGAACTGCCCAGCAGTGTATTGACAAAAAAAATTTTAAAAATAATAATTAAAAAAACAACTTGAAGCACAACAGCTTGGTAGGAAACACTGATAATGTGTGATGGCCTGATGCAAATGTTATGTCATTAAAATATAGCAGTAGTTTGTATTTTATAAGCCATTTTTCTAGGTCATCTGAGCCACTTCATATTGCTTCTATACTCTGGTTATCTCACCCAAACGAGTAAATTACTAATGTTGTACACGCAGGGAGAATGAGGGGGCTTACACTTGCAAGTGGGTTTGTTGCATTTGCCTCTCCTCAAAGTATTTTCTGTAATTTTTAAAGGACTTGGCCCAACGAAGTCCTGCCAGCAGCTCTAGTAGGTGTACACACCGGCAGCAGCCAGTGCAATCTTTGCCACAAAAGGTACTCTGGCGTGTGACCTGGAAGACACGTTTGGATGCAGGAACCCAGCCGCCTGGCAGCGATGCCAACGGGTGGGAAATAAAGAGCACTAACAGAAGTGGACTTTTCAAGAGATTAAAAAAAGCACCCAACACAGCATGGCATCACTGTTCGGTGCCCCGGCGCAGAGCTTTCATCGCCTGCCCACTCGCGGAAGGACCGCACCGCCTTGCCCGGGAGGTCTGTCCCTCACCCGGGGACGGGGAGGGACCCTGGCCACCTCCTCCCCCTCCGCTGTCGCTCCAAGCCCCGGCTTCCTCCCGGGGCTGGAGCCGCCCTCGCCCCCGGCCCCGCCGACATCCCGCCCATCACCGCTCTCCCGGCCCGCGCTGCCCACGCCGGCTGCCCGGGGCGCTGCCGTGGAGCTGCTCCCAATTCCTGGAGACCTGTAAATACAGCTCTGATTTGCATATTTTTTTTTTTTCACCTTTGCAGCCTTTACAAAGTAAGGACTACCTGTTGCATACTCATGCGGCAGCGCTATTCAGCAGGATAAATCAGTGTTCCCCTCCTTTACCGGGAGAAAGGACACGGGGATGCCCGAGCGGTCCTTTCTCTTCCCCGGGCAACGTGGCCTGGCCCCGGCCCCGGCCTGGCACTGCCAGAACCAGCCGCTTGGTCTCTCTTTGGCCACCTGCCCCGTGGTGCCCCGTGCCCCCAGGCTCCAGCAGACCTTGGGGCTTTTGCCTTTCGGGGTAATGCCTTGAGCCCAGATGAGCGGAGCGGGGGACTTGCAGCGCCGCAGAGTACTGCCCACCTTCCCATCCCTCCCCTCAAGCCTCCGGGACTGTCCTCCCCCGAGCGCGCTGCAGTCCCTGACGTCCCGACCCGGATGATCCGAGCCTCCCAAGGACTTCAGAAGCTAAGCACGCATTTACCACTTTCGTCTGATAAGGCAGCCACCGAGGCTACTCCAAGGTCCGCAGAAGAAGCGGAAACATCCCGGCTGGTGCTGCTCTGCTCTTTCCATTAAGGCTGTGCCTCTTTCCCACGCCTGAGCCTCTCCTCCCTTACATTTACTCTTCGGGTGCTTTGCAAATGTAAGGGCTGCAGTTTCATATCTCCCTGTTCCAAAAGGACGGATCTGTCTTTTGTAGTACAGCCAGAGCCAGGAACTTGCTGATATCCTCGGATACTCGGCTCTGCCTCTAGGTGAACCTGTATCTGCCTTGAGCAGAGAGATAATGCGGTGGCTGTTGTTTTGTTGCTGCCAGTCCCTGGAGAGAGGGTTTTCATGAAGTCTTAGCTTCGGGGAAAAAAGAAACCCAACCAAAACGAGCAACACCATATAGCTCATGGCTGGGAGATCAAAATTTCTCCCTAAATGAGGCTTTCTGATAGGAAGAGGCTGGCAGAGGCGTTCCTATAATAAAGCGTGCGAGGAAAGTAGTTTGCCGGGCGGGAGGAGAGCAGCCTGGCTGGTTGACAGAGGGGGCGGATCCTGCGCACGGGCGGGCAGCGCCGAGTCGGAGCGGCCCCGGCAGCCGCGGGGCTATTTCAGGAGCCGGGCGGAGGCGGCGGCTGGAGTCGGGGCAGTGATGGGGTTAGCGGCGCCGGTGGGCTGAGTGGGGGGCTTGCAAGCGGAGGCGAAGGCAGCTGGGAAAACACGCCTTTGCCTCGGATTGAGGAGAAGGGGATCGGTTTTTTGGGCTGCATCACAACTTGAGCAGCATCAAGCTGAGCCAGGCGGAGAGGGGAGCGGGAGGGGAAGGAGGAGGAGGAGACGGAGACGGCTGCCACCGGGGGATTTGAGCTCGATTTATTGAAACAAATCAGTGCTCGGGAGAGAGCGGCGAGGAGGAGGAGGAGGAGAAGGTGGGAGTGGGGGGGGCAGGAAGAGGGGGATCGAGAAAGAAAAGTGTGAGGGCTGTGGCTGGGAGAAACAGAAGTGATGAGAGAGCGAGCAGGGAGGCTGGAGGAGGCTGCCCGTCCTGTCGCCGCGCCCCGCGGGGACCGCCGCTCCTGCCGCCGCCGGGCGCCCCCGCGGCCGCCGCTGCCGCCCCGCAGCCCCCGGCCCGCGCCATGGAGGCGCTGAACGGCCCCGGCCCGGGGCCCGGCGACGCGCTGCGGCCGCCGCCGCCGCCTTCGCCCGGCCACCACCACCCGCACGCCGAGAAGAAGCGGCTGCACCGCGCCCCGTCGCCCGCCAGACCCTTCCTCAAGGACCTGCACGCCCGCGCCGCCGCCAAGCCTCCGCCCGCGCCCCCCAAGTCCCCCGGCCTCCCCGCCCGGGCGCCCCCGTCGCCGCACCCGGGCGCCCACCAGCCCTCCGCGGGGCTCCTGGCGGCGCCGGGCCGCCTCTCCCGTCGCCCCGCCGCCCCGGGGGGCAAGGCGGCCGCCGCCGCCGTCACCGCCGTCGGCAGGGCGGGCGCCAAGGCCGCCCCCTGCGCCAAGCGAGCAGCCCGCGGTCCGGAGCCGGGGCCCGGCGGCCGAGGAGCGGGGCGGCAGCCCGGCGGGGAGGCGGCCCCGCCGCCCGGCAAGGGCAGGAAGGCGAAGCGGGGCGGCGCGGCGGGCAGCGGCCATGCGGCGGCGGCGCTGGCCCGCGTCGGCCACACGGACAGCAGCTCCGACCTCTCCGACTGCCCCTCCGAGCCGCTCTCCGACGAGCAGCGCCTGGCCCCAGCCGCCAGCAGCGACGCCGAGTCCGGCACCGGCTCCAGCGACCGCGAGCGGGAGCCGCCCGCCGCTCATCCCGCCGCCGAGCCGCCCCGCGCCGGCCACGGCCCCGGCCCCGGGCGCGGAGCTCCGCCGGCCCTCGGCTCCCGCGGGGATGCGCTGCCTGCGGCCACGGGCGGGGGGCGAGCCTCGAGCGGCTGGGAGCCGCCGCCGGCGGCCCCGGAGGAGCTGCAGCGGGAGGTGGAGGAGCTGCGCTCGGAGAACGAGTACCTCAAGGTGAGCATCGCCCGCGGAGCCCGGCCTCGGCGGGGAAGGGAAGGGGGCGGCAGTGGTAGAAGTGCGGCCCCCTCCTACCTGGGAATGCGGGGACCGCGCCTGGGGGGAGGGCGAGTGGATTCGCGCTGCTTGGAGTCACCTCCCGCGAGACCCCCCGCCCCCGCTGGACCAAATGCCAAATTTTACCCGCGGGAGAGAAATAGAGGCAGCGAGAACCATCCGGGCGCCTCGGCCCCCTCCTCCCCCGCCCCCACGAAGAGAGACCGCGGCACGGCTTAAGGGCTCATAAGCGTATGATCGCGGCTCCCTGCAAAGTCCTATTTGTGGGCGCTGGATGAACGTCAGTCCGGTGCAACATGTACCGTGGCAATGCTGCGTTTGGTTGACGTGGTGGTAGCTCAGCAAACCCCGACTCTTTCTAAAGCGCCGCAAACACTCTACTGGTTAGCAGGACTTTGCTTTCCAGGAACTGTTTTCCTCAGTATCACCCTTTAAGAAAAGCCAAAGGAATAGGTTCCCTCATTTGATGTGGAAAGGATGGCAGCATTATGTGCTCTGCTTATTGTGTTACTTTATCACTGGAAAGTGAAGCCACTCGCTGTGAAGTACTAATAGAACAACAAGAGCAGCAAGAAAAAAGTGTCATTGCATCCTTGTACAGGTAGAAAAGTACATCTGCATGAATCCATCCTCGGAGAAAAAGCAAAGCTAAATTCAGGCAAGCTCTGAGCTGGGTTGACCTGTGGGAACTTTTAGTTGGACTGGTACTTACAATCCGATCTTTTGGCAGAGCAAAGAAGCTACATGCATAGAGATCTATAAATAAGATAAACTGAGATAATCCTGTAACCACAGCCACTGTTTGCCTCTGGTGAGAAAAATCTTTGTTCCCTGATTTTGGAAACACACTGTTGTCAAGCAAAATAACCATGGAAATCCATGTAAATCTAGTATTCTTACTCGAATAAGAACTGCAGTTTGGTGTATAACCTTGGGAGAGAAGGGTGCTAAAGATACAGGCTAGGCTCGTTAAGGGGTTTTGGCTAAGGTACAGGAAACAATATTCAGCATAGCAAAAGGGTAACAGCAGGGGTGCTGCAAGGTTCTTTGCCGGGTCTGGTGCTGCTTAGTGAACTGGAAAACGGAATGAGCAATGATACAGCAAAATTTTCAGATGACATTAAGTGAAGTCCAGCAAAGATCAGACAGAACTTAATCATAAAGTTAACCCCTGAGGAAAGTATGAAAGATGAAGGCAGAGGATGGTAAAAAAAAATCTTAATATTCAAAATCTGAAGCACTTGGAGGGAAGAATAATGCACTTTTCTGTTTAAGTGTGTTGCATTAACTTGGGAGCATCATGAGAGAAGGAGCAATGAAAATCTGCAAAAACTGTTAGATTACAGTGGGAACTGAACAGAGACTAACTTAGAAAAGCTGGCAATATTTTATAGAACTGTAGCTGTTACACAGGTCAGTGAGTGTACCTGAAATACTGGGGGCACTGCTGGTCATCTAGAAAAGGATAATACAGAACCAGACCAATAAAAATTATTGGCTCATAGCAAAGCTTTTATAGCACTCATTGGATGGGAAACTGAAGTGTGGTAGAGAAATGTAATAGTCTATAAAAAGATGAGCAGCACAGAGAACCTTTATCACAAGCTTTTGTTTTATTTGACAGCCTAGAAGCAAGAGGAGATGTAATGAAATCAGAATTGATAATAGGAATTGCTTAAGGAGTAAGTAGGTAACTGGCACTGCCATTAGAAGGCATGAAGTCCAGGAGCATCTCCTTGCATTACAGGATTTGCACAAGTATATGAGTAATATATACTTAAACCCATTACAAAGTATGTGTCAAGCCCTCTTTCTTTATACTGAAAGTAATTTTTAACTATGGGAAACTGAAAGAAAAGAGTTTGTCTGAATTGTCTAGGACTGACCCCTGTTAGTGTGCCCCACCTGAGGAACTCTGTGATCATGGGACCTAGTTGCCAGTGACAAGGCTTAGGTAAACTTTATTCTGCTTCATTCCAAATTTTTCACCCTGTGCAACAGTGCCTTCAGATCTTTCACCTTGATGTCTTCATCATCTACAGCAATTTTGTCCCAATGCTTTTTTGATTCAGATTGTGACTTTTTCATGCTAAAAGTATTTCTGAGACTGGTATGATACAGAATGGTGATGATACAGACTGGTTTCTTCAGTGGGCATGTTCTGATGCCTGGAAAGCCATGAGCTCACACTACTGCCTCTTCTGAGGGAAACGAGTACGTTATCTGCTTTCCTTGGCCACCTGGGCGCATGAGGTCTTAGTTCTGCTCCTCTCTCAAAATGGTTAGAGACAGCCTAGTGGTGCAAAAATTATCAGGAGAATCCCCAAACCTCATTTGCCTTTCCTAGGAAAACCTATAAAAAACATCTACAGATTAAAACCACAGCATTGTCTGAGTTGTTTACTTGTGGGTTTGTTCCGTGTGTTATTTACAACGCAGTTCTCTTGGTTGGCATTGGAGTGAGCTGTGTTTCTCCAGAGGGGGCTAAGGGATAACAGGGATGCTGTCAACTGTAAATAGACAAATGATTAGATAAATCCCAGAAGAAGCTGTTAATTTCCTGAGCATGGCCATAAGCCAAATTTTGTAGCTTTCACTCCTCCTTATCCCTCCCTGCAGCTGGAGTGCAGCCCTAAGTGCACGTAATAAAGTCTTTTTCAGGGAAATTTAATTTTCATATAGGAGTATCTTCCATGTGTCTGTAACACAGGTTATAGAAGATACACACACGCACACACACACAGACTTAGTGCTAAAGATTGCTAGAGATTAAAGTGTTACCAGAAAGAAAAAAAACAAACACAATAATTTGTTTTTGTTTCTACACAACAAATACCAGAAAGTCTCCCAGAATGCAGTGCAAGCTGCTGCTTCTGCAAACATCTCATATACCATGAGCCAGATTTTAACCTGGTATCAGGTTTCCACCTTATAATGTTCCAGGACTGTCTTTAGATAAGAATTTGGCTCTAGCCATAGCTAACTAGCTGCAAAGCTAAGCGTGTAGGTGAAGTGGCTGAGGAGAAATGTTTACATTGAGAAGTCTCTCCTCTACTACCACTGTGAAATTTCATCATAGATTTCAGTTTCATGTATTCCTTGCAAGATCTTATTTCAGCTACCTATGGGGGAAGACTGTAATATTACAGCAGCATTTAAAAGGTATCACTTCTTTGTTGACGTCTAAGAGAGAAATTTTGTCATGGCGCTCGGCTCTGTAGGACCAGGAGATCCTTGGTAACTGCTGGTAGTAGATAAAGTTTTAGTTACTGCTAGTCAGTCCTGTTAGTAGTAGCAAAATACTGCCCACACAAGTGGTTGATTTTCAAGTTTACTTTAAAGTGTCCAGCGCAGGGAGAAGTGTCATTCACTATGAGATTCCTTGGGAAACTTGGAAAGAAGCCTTTTGTGGTATAGAGCCCTCTGAAGGGTGAGGGATCTTAAGGAAGAAGGTCCAAATTTTAGCAATTAGGCATGTTTTTGCTCTGTCTCGGCCAAACTTTAATTTAGATTGTGTTAATTAAATAAACATGCTAGCAGAAACAGCAGTGGTGTTTTAGTCACAACACACGCCCCTTTTCTCTTTGCATCCTTCACAGCCATAATGTGAAAGCAGCCTCCTACATGAGGCGTGACACTTCCCACAGCCCTTAAAATAAAACTGGTGCTTGCTGTGCTTTTCTTCACCTGGCCTTCTGTTTGTGCCTGTGCTGGTCTAAGTTCAACATGCCAGAAATGCTGCTACAGTGTGGACTAGCACAGAAATATACTATCTGGGATTTATTAGATAACTGTCTTGCTTTGTCTTTTTTTCTTTCTATATTCATTTGTAACTGTGACATATTCTGGATACAAATTGACTAAGGGCCCACTCCAGGCTCCTTATTCCGCTCTGATGCATCTAAACTATGTTCATTTTTGTTTAAAATCACAATGTGTGTCATATGAGGTTACATTGTATTTCTTTACTCACTTGAAACTGTAGCTCTTTGAGTTGTAGGCTTGTGCTGAACTTAGGGGGAGTAATTCTACCGCTTCTTTTATTAACCTGCGGGGATTTGTGGATGTCAAAGGGTTTTGCAGACCAAGAATGACGCAAAGTGATGGCACCAATTTTTTTCCATTTAGTGAGGGTTACCAGGGTTAGCAAAATAAAGCTCATCCCCTATCTCTGCTTGACATGCTGCTTTTCCCACCTGGCGACTGGCGGCCCCGAAGAGAACGGAAGGTGACAACCCGGCCCGGGGCACCAACCCCAGGTGGCTGGGCTCAGCCGGAGGGACGGTCAGCTGTCGAGAGAGATGTCACTTTGGGGGAAGAATAGCGAGGCCATGTGCCTTGTTAGCTCCAGCTGTGTCCCTGGCAGCCCCCACCCTGCCTGGAGGGGATGAGCTGCGTGATGCACCGGGCAATAGTTTGCCTCGGTGGCCCTCAGTAGAGGCTATCAATGTTGCCATTGATGAGGGCTCGAAGAGCTTCACCAGCCCCAGCCGAGGATATGTGTTGAAACAATACTGTGGCTAATGCTTGAATGAAGCAGAAAAGCTGCCAGATGCTGCTCTCGCTCTCAGATCCTGCAAACTTGAAGCGGCCCTGAAGTCAACAGGTGCTCACGGTCCTGTGACTTTTCAGTTCGCATCTTGCACAAGCTTCAGACAACGTTGGATTGGTGAGTGACTTGTAAAGTAGTCTGCTTTGAAAGCTAAATAATAACATCAGGGGCCCAGGGGCTTCAGGTTCATTAACATATTTTGCAAGAGGCAAAAATAATGGTTGTTGCTTTCTTCCCAATCAAAGCCTTTTAGAGCATATTTATCCCTGCTGCAGTTCTGCTGTAAAGTGCTATGGGGGATGTGTTTATTTCTTAGCAGCAGCAGCAGTGTCTCCTACATATAGACACTTTGAGATATTTAAAACATGAAAACAGAGATTATGTAAAATCACAGTTCATGAATCTTAGATTTATCAAGGACTTTCTAGAAGCTCTGGATTCACCAGTGCAATAGCAGTTACTCACTGTAATTTCCACTCTTCCTCCCTTCCCCACTCTCCACTCATTTGATTAAATGTATATTAAATAGCTTTCTATTTAGAAAACAGTACTGACATAATCTATAAATATGACTTTTGGCCAAATTCATAAACATATTTTTTAGATAGACAATTGAATTTCCTCCTTCTTTTGTATTTTCTTAAATACTATACAGTTTATAGATTTTGTGTGTTTTTGTCTTCCTAGTTTGCAGTTATTTTCAACTTAATATATAACTTCTGAACACTGATGTGTTCTAATTCGCTGGAGCCTAAAGACTTCGCTAGTGTGCATAACTGTACTCACATAGCAATGAATTCAGTATCCATGTATCTTTTATGCTATTTTTTTGCATGTAATTTCTCCCTAACAATAATTTTCAAGGTTTTTTGACGCATGGTTGGGTTCCACTGTTTAGTCTCTATTCATGCTCTGAGGTAAGAGCTTTCTCTATTTTAGCCAGTAATTCATCTCAATGAAGGTAGATCAGCAGGCTGACCTAAATGCAAGTGGTGCAGATGACCCTTCCTCTGCAGTTTAGTGTCTTGCTTTGGACTGCATTTAGTCTGGCCCCTTGAACAAAACATCCCCATCATGCATATGTTTTAAAGCTGTCCAGAGGACTCGAGTAGCGGAGCACATTTGCTACACCCTTGGAGTGTAGGTCTCTGTTTTATTTCAGAAGGAATCCGTTTCTTGCATGCTCTGTGGACAGAATGAGTGTGCAGTTGGTGGAGATGATTGGAAAATTTATTTTCAAACCTTGTTACAGATCATAACCAGACTGGCTGGGCAGACAGAGCCCATAAGTTATGCAAGTATTCCTGGTCATTTCAGTGGGAATGACTCAGATGAGTATGGGTTACTCAGTGTAATAGCTGTATGGCCTGACTTTTTCTCTCTCTTTCTCTCTCTCTCTCTATTTTTTTTTTTAAAGAATCATAAACAAGGCATATTCCTGTAATTTGTTCTTAATTATACTTCATTATAATTAAATCAATAATAAACAAGCATGACATCAGTAAATGTATTAATGAGGTAATGGCTTCTCTTCTGACAGGCAAGTCTTCAATTTGCACAGTACAGACAGAAAATGACCTATCAGTATGCATTTGGGCTATACAGTGATGAAAATTGCACCCAAGTCTTTCCCCCTTTCAGCCAGTTCACATTGGCTTGGTACACTGGCAGGCAAATGGGGAATCCTGATTCTGTTGCTTTTGCACTGCAGTCTTGGGGACTCCTGCAAACAGAGCATCTATTTGTGTATGGCCCTGTGTCCATACAGACACCCTGTGACTCTCAGTTGGGTAATTCCTATTAGACCCCAAATAGCTGGCCTTTAGGAAGTCATTTGGGCCAAGTGAAACCATAAGCTGAAGGACTCGGGCTGGTGGAAGTGGGATTTCTACTGCAAATTTGGAAAGAGCTGCCAGTTAGAAAACAGACTTCCTTTCGTTTTTTCTGATGACCAGAGTGACATAGGGAAATAAAAGCAGTTTATCTTTTCCTAAACAATATTCTTTCTTCCAGGACTCTCTGACTCGTGCTGTTCTTACTGAAAGTAATAGCATAATTACCATTAAATTAAAAGGGATCAAGAGGAGGCTTTCATCCCCTTCAGGAATGCACAACAAAGTGAAGCTTCTGATGCCAGCACTTAACCTCCCAATTTCAATTGCCACTTTGGGGTGCTGGAGCAGGTCCTCCCTGTTTAAGGAAGGGAGCAGCTCTCCATTTTTAGATGAACAAAGGGGGATGGCCACTTCCTTGCCTGTTTGTTTTAATTACATTTAAGTGCTTATTCTGATCTCTTTCTTCAGTTTTACAATATTAAACTCTACAGTATGAAGCTCAATACCTCCTGAGAGAAAGAGCTTTAATTCTAACTCACAATAATAATAGTAGTAAGAACAATACATTTTAATTAAGTCAAGGGTTTGGCTTATCTGTTATTTCTATCTGCCTTGTAGCCAGAGCATCACTTTTTTTTCAAACTACCAAGCTGGGAGTTTTGGCTTTGCTGCATTTACCTTCGATTTCACAAATGATTGACATGTTTTCCTTCAAAACAGCAGTTTGCCAGTTTAGTAAGCAGGACCATCACAGTTTCAGTTACAACTTCCCTTTCCATGGGTCTTTCTTTAAATTACCTTCCTTCATTTTCTGTGCATGGATCACTTTAGAAGGGGAGTTTAAGCTGTTCTGATTTTCTAGGTGTGATTGTAACAGTTCTGACTTAGGATCTGCTAACATACGGTTTCAGGGTTCACAGCAGAATCACAAATACTTGCCAAGGAGAATCAGCTGCTAAGAGATGGAATCATCTACACCCTTGTCGCTGGCCTTGTGGCCTGTATCAAAAGCAAGATTGTGTCTTTATTGTAACTAAAGTTAAACTGTTATGGTTCAGTTAGAGGTTAACCCAGTATCTAAAATGGTGTGCTGACATACAAAATCTGAGCCAGATTTTCTAGAGGTGACATGTTCCTCTCTATATATTTATTATATAAAAATAGGACTTCATGTTGCTATTCAAAAATATTTAATCTGTCTGATTTAATTTGGGTCTTTTCCTCTCTAGGTTCAAGCCCCAAGCACTGCAGCAATACAGCAGAAAATGGGCTGATGCTGCATGCAGCCTGTACAGTGAGGCTTCTGCTCCTTATACAGTCAAAATTGTTTGTGGCCTCATGTTGCCTTGTTTTAAAGCTCATCCAAAGGATGCTGTATCTCTAAATACAGGAAGTTGGATACAGTTTGATTTCTATGTGAAAATTTTGGGAGTAGGAAAAAAATTAATTGTGGAAAAGAAACTCCGTTCCGTCAAAAAAATATCTGAGAGGAGAAGCATGGGAGATTTTTAAAGTATAGCTTCCTTCATTGTATTCTAAATTTTAATTCATCTGCAAAATTACACTAGAGAAAAATGAACTGTGTATTTATAATCAAAACCAGAGGCAAGCATAGCAAAAAAAAAAAAATCACTGACTTGCAAAGTCAGAGTTGTGCTGATAAGGGAGATCGAGAAAATTTTGGTTTTACCAGGAGGTTAAAGACAGTCCTATTTCCTGATGCTCATGCCAATGCTTGCAACTCTTTGAGGAACTTCTTTGGTGTGAGGAAAGACATTGGACTCAAGTCTCTAACAGAGACAGAGTGACTTTTACAGCTGGGAGAGCTCCCATGCCCACAGACAGGGTTTGGGAACGTTCAGTTTCAATGGGATGAGTGTTTCAGGGATTGGATTGTTTAAAATTATGTGAGTTTCACTTTCCAAGTTTGGTTGCAATAAATGCTTTGAGATCAAATAGTGTTTATTATTTGTCTTTAGAAACCAATCAGATTTGCTAACAGCAAAACCTGATGAAGATAAGAAGGAAGTTTAAGAGATGAGCAATGACATTATAACTGCAGGCTACTTTATACATGAAAGCCATTGCTTAGTTCTTAAATGTAAACATCAGATTATAAACCAGATCCCATTAATTTGTTGATGACAGTTGTTTTTCTTTATTGTGGATTTGTGTTTCAAAATTTTAATTTAGAACCAAATTACTAATCTAACATTAGCATTCTGAAGATGATGTTAAGAAGTTAATTGAACTTAAATCTAATTGAGGTAAATTTAACACCTGAGTCTGAAGACAAACCCTACAAAATGACTCTGGTCCTGTTCATTCCATAGGGCTGTGGTAGCTCTGACAGGTAACGATTCTACTTTTGGTATGAGTACCTTAGACAAAATATCTCATTAATAAACTGAAAATGCACAAGTGTACTCCTTTTCCTAGGTTCAAAAGCCACTGCTACTCTCCAATCAGTTTCTAAAACCTTGACATTTTCTTCTGCATCTCTTATCTTCACTGGGTAAACTTTTACTTTAGCTCTTGAAAGTGTCTATAAATGTGAAGCATCGTGATAAGTGTGTACACAGGAAAGAAAAACAGGTCTCGTCCCCAGTCCAATCAAGCATGCATTGCTATGTTTTTCTTTTTAAAATATACGTCATTTATCAAAACTTCACCAGTGCAATGGCTGTAAACTGGCCAGAGTATTTGGCTGTGTCCTGAGGAGTAGATAGGGCCTGGACCCTCGATTGTTTTGAAATAATCCTGCTGGATTTGGTCTGCAGAGCTCATTTGCTTCCTTGAAGTCTGCTGTTTGTGCTTAATTAATGTGTTTGGAACTTCTGAGGATGTTATTGCTGCAAGGGTAACCTCGATGGCAGTGCTTACACTATTCCTTTTCAGACAGTGTATGGTGTGAGCATGATCCAGCGCACTGGGGAGTAACTCTTGAGTTTCTCTGTCCACACAAATATCCTGCTTCTGCACTTGTCCCAGGGAGACTGTGGGACAGGATGCTCCTGCAGCAGAAATCTGAATGTATTGAGAATGTACAGTGACATAATAGGCTTGTGAGAAAACTTCTTTATCCTTTCAGAGCATCCAGGGAGAACTGAATGGGCTGTACTGGTGGAGCAAAGCCTCTCTTATAAGCCCAGAGTTGTAATTTTGGAAATAACAGGCCTTGTGCATACCCAAAATTTATGCTGGCTCAGCTAACTGAAATTAAACCATAGGTCCATACTGGTGTTTTTATGCATGGATGGGATGTTGGTAAGAATAAGGCTGTAATTCTAACATAACTGACAAGGCTAAAGAAGTTCTACCCATCTTCCTTTGGTCAGGACCACGCTCAGGGACAAGATCTGCCCTGCAATTGTTATCAAATCTCCAATGAAGCAAGATTAATATGTCAGTCTGGTTAGGTTGTGGGAAGGGGGAATGGCTGAGAGGACTGCCAGGAGAGTATGGGCGGATGTGTTCATGCAGGGACTGGACAGGGATGGTTCAGCCAGGGGCAGGGGAAGCTTTGTCAAGGGTACTGACTTCATAGCAGTGCCCTCTCCACCTGAGACAAGTGTGAAACGTTCTCTGGCCACCCTTGGTATTTCAAGTGTGAAATAATCTCCAGCCATCCTTGGTATTTCAAGAGTGATTTAGAGATCTGAAGTGAGGTCACACTGCAGCTAGCCCCAGTGCAAGTTCTCCTGGAATCTTATTTAAGCAAAGTTTTCCACTGAAAATTTGGTCTTTATTATATCAAACACAAATTTAAACAGACCAATTAAAAATTTAATAGTTAATTTCAAATATTTTCCTCCTGGCTCTTTTTCTTGATTTTTTTCCCCCCAGCTTTGTTTAAAGCTTGTAGAATCATTTTTTTTTCTCTCATGCAGTAGTTTAATACCTTGTACCCCTCTGCTTGGAAGACCTTTGTAACAGTTCTAGCTGTGGAGCTTCAGTTATGCACAGATTAAACAAATGGCAATGATAGAGCTTATCCTGTTCAGCTGTAAATCTTTAATCTGACTTTAGAGAGCAAGTGCCACTCATGGTATAACATGGAATTGGGACAGTTCAGGATGCCCAGAAAAGAATGAGCAGGTTATTCCCGGGGGCACAGGTTTTGTTTTGTTCCTGCAGTCCTGTTATTGAGATGTGTGTGCCCACTTTCTCCTGCACACAACCCATGTGTCATTCAGCCAGTGCATGGCGTTAGGCTCAGATGGGACAGCATTTCCATATGGAGCAGTTCAGTATTTTGTGTAAAACATTTTTCAAGGGAAAATTTCATTTTTAGGAGGGGTTGGCTGTTAAAAAGGCACACACCACACAGAGATGTTGAAGTACTTGCTTTAGTAGGTTTACTGTAGTCTAAGTAAAACAAGGAATCAGTTCAAACAGTGGTAAAGTATTGTGCGCTTTTAATTTTAATTGGAGACGGTAAAATGAAGGTCATCAGTTTCAGGAGACATGAGCATCTGGTTTGTTTTTAATTATCAAAGCAGCTGAAAGAAATATGACAAGTATTCATTAATTTAGTTCAGCATAATTACTCAATGTTGGGTTAAAACTTCTGCTCCTGTGACTTCTGGAGCTGCGTGTTGCAATCTGTATCATTTCATTAATATGGTATCCTAGTGAGCATGTTTCCTATTTTTCTCCCACGGGTGAGATTTAGAGGTATGATGGAGCACTGTTTTGACTTCTCACAGGATGAGCTGGATGAACTTCGGGCTGAAATGGAAGAAATGCGTGACAGCTATTTAGAGGAAGATGTTTACCAGCTGCAGGAGCTCCGGCGAGAGCTGGACCGGGCAAACAAGAATTGCCGCATTCTGCAATATCGTCTCAGGAAAGCAGAACAGAAAAGCTTGAAAGTTGCGCAAACAGGCCATGTGGATGGAGAGCTCATTAGGAGCCTGGAACAGGATTTAAAGGTAGGTTGAGAGATTCATATTCATAGCAAAAGAGAGCAGACCGTGATGTGGCAGTGGAAGTGAGTGTGACACATGAAACAAGCAGTAGTTCTCCAAATGTCAGGACCAATTTCCTACTGCTGTGGTGGAGAACAAATATTCAGCTCATCATCATCATCATAAGATGTGTCAGTGACCAAAAAAAACATGTGTTTAGACTCAAAATGAAAGAAATACAGTCAAGTTACATTTGTGCATTTGAAAGATTTAAAAGGTCTTGTTTTATTGGTTTTACCGAAAATCTTCACTTTGCAATACTGTATAAACAAGACCTGATACGCTTTTTCCAGTTCATGCTGTTTCCTTCCTTTTCGCTTATGCCAAGTAACTGGAAAAAAATAGTCAAAGTTGCATTTCTTAGAGTCTAGTGAGTTACTTGTATCAGGAACAGACTGTTATATTTTTGCAGGGCAGATAGAGAATCAAAATGCTCTGTCCCTAAAAATACAAATTCCTGTAAAAATTACATTCATACTGAAACAGTTTTTGTATCTTTCAGAAATGCTTCCATCAAAACCAAGTAAAACTCTGTATAGGCTTTGTATGTTTATCTAGCTTAACTCGTCTTAATATTGCTATCTTGTAGCTGTTTTTAAAATATCTTCTGTAGAGAAGGACTGCTTACAACTGGAATTATTAAGAATGTTGTACTTAAAAATGTAAAACGTAAAACCTTCTGAAACTGGAATGATTTGTTGTCAGCAGTGGAAATGAGAGTAACATCAAGTCATCAAACCTTTTAAAATTTCAGATCTAATTTTTTGTTTTATGATGAAAACCAACTTATAACCTTGTAACAGTAGCAGTGATACATAACCCTGTAAAAATCTTGTACGTAGATTTGAATGAAAGATACATTGAGTGTTTTTAGTTAGTTGGCTTTGGGTTTACTGATTCCTTGCAATTCCATAATTCCTCACGTTGTATGATGTATCACCTTTACAAACATTTTTGGAGTAAATATCTATTCTTGTTAGGCTGGACTCAGAAAACCTAAGCTGGCATATATTTCTGTGCTTTCATATCACTCTTGCCTAGCTGTGATTGCTGCTAAAGCAGCAAGTTTGCATGGATGGGACTGCTGCACACACGTTGCTTTGATGGATGGCCCATCAGCTTTATGCACAATTCCTTGTCTTTGGCTTTATCTGTGTGGTATGCTGGCACTTTGATGGGCGGGTTTGGTATCTGCGTGTTTCCTCCCGCTGTTCATGACTTTGCCTTAGCATAATGTGGAGAGGGAGCTGGAGATGGGTAATCAAATATATTTTCATTCTGGATTTCTTTATTAGAAATGAATATTTATTTTGGTACTTGGAAGGCTTTGACTGTTCCATCAACAGTGTCATAATTGAATTAAAAATCTCTTGGCTGTCTAGGGCTGTAATATGCTTCTTACTGTAGGAGACATACTGTAGCTGTTGCTCCTCACGAATAATCTTCATGCATCTGTGCTCTTTTGACCAGGTAGCCAAAGATGTTTCTGTCAGACTGCACCATGAGCTGGAGAGTGTGGAGGAGAAACGAGTTAAAGCAGAAGACGAAAATGAAGTCCTTCGGCAGCAAATCATTGAGGTGGAAGTATCCAAGCAGACGCTGCAAAATGAGCTGGACAAGTTAAAAGAGGTAAGCAATTGTCAGAAAAGCCATGCAGAGCAGTATTGCTGGATTAGAATGGAAATTTGGCACACAGGTGTCTTAGACTAATTCGTACATGAAATGCTTGCTGATATTGCTTGTACAATTGCCCCAAAGGTCTCCTTTGTTATATGTCCCAGATACGTCATCGGTAATTTAGAATCAATAGAGATGTAGATGAGTGATTCTCCACTTTTTTTGTCTAGGGCTTCTCACAGGGCTTCTGTCCCATTTTCAACTGTCTCCTTAAAAACTCTCTTCCTGCTGGAGCAAAACTATCTTTGATTTGACTCCAGCTAGCTAGCTCTGGCTGTTCTTTACACAGACTGGGACTTCCACCTACTTGAAAGTCAAATGAGGCGTGCATGACTTGTCTCTGAGAGCAGGGTTCAGATAGGCAAGGCACTGTTTTGGCTGGTACTCCTCAGTGGTGGCGGTGGAGACATCAGCATGAGCTAGGCAGCAGGAATGTGGTCTGTAATGTATAAATAACTTTACACTTCAGGCACAGAAACACTGTCTCTTGAGAAAAGGAATAATTTCAGCTGGTGCTGACACATAGTCATACTGGGCGAAGTGATGATCCTTGGAAGGAAGTGAGCTGAGGAGCAGGGGACCATAAAGGAAAGCCAAATACAAAGCACAGCACTTTGCTGGAGCCTACATCCCGATCTGTAGTGGTATTTCTGTTCTCTTAACAGTATGGCAGATTGGCAGCTCACAGCCCCTGCTCTGTTTTAAACCAGATTGAGATAGAGCATTTAAACATAATGAGGTAAGGCATTTATCCTCTGAGCCCTGGTCAGATTTAGAGAGCTGGTGCAATTATGTGTTATTTTAATCTTTCCAGCATTACTTGTGAGTCAACTGGCACAAAGCCTGGCTCAGTTTTATAAGGACAACCCCTATTTAATTTAATATGTTTGAGTTATGAGTAGTCCAGTGCAGGAGTTTTGGACCATTTTGTACCTAACAGAACAGGTCATCAGCTGATGTACGTATCAGTGTTGCTTAGATCACTCGTGAACCTGACACAAAAGATAAAGTCTGTGTGATGTTCTAGCTATTCTTCTCCTTTCTCAATTTTATTTGTGAATGCTGTGCTAAGTGGACAGGGATACCATGTTACAGGGCCTGTAGTCTCTACTCTGCACAAAAATAACATCTCATCCACTGTCCTGGTTGTATTGTTTGTTGTTGATTAACACGCAGGTCCACTGGGTACGGCTTGATGGTCATGGGGTTTGAGCACAAACTAAACTGTGGGTGAGAAGTGGGGGAAAAAGTGGTCCAGCAGTGCTGAAGACTCAGGCTGGCTCTAACCAGGCTGAAATTACTTTGCCACTTAGGTTGCTGCAGCCTAGCTGTACTGGGAAGCCCTGCTAAGTCAGCTGTCTCTCTGCTGGGTTGCAAGATGAAGTGAATGCACCCTTACTTTGTAAGCATTCCTTGCCCCATAAGAGGTAAAAGCTATAGGGGAGCTAGGGAAAGGGACACATAGCAGGTAGAATGATGGGATGTGCTCATGCTGATCTGGAGATAAAGCAGGGCATAAGATAGATCATGAGATGTAGTTGTAGTAGTAGTAGAGATAGTCTGGTTTCACATGCCATGAGTTGTGGCTTCTCTGGCAGCCACAATTTCACAAGGTCATAGGAGGTGAGAAGATGGAGGTTGGAGTCCTTGGCAGGTCACACAAGGACAGATGAGCCAAAATCTGGAGAAACACAGCTACGCATGTGTCAGATAATGTGTGTTTGCAATGTTGTTGACATTGCTAAAAAAAAAAAATATTATTCTTCACTCAAGATGTGTTCAAATAACTACCAGAAGCAGTGCTTCCTTAGGAACATTTAATGTGCGCAAGGAATGCATTATAGACGTGCCAGTGGGAAAACTAGTGCTTTATATATCAGGACAAAAGTGACCCCAAAGCCATGTAGCTTCTTCTCAACCCACCCCGACTCTGCATCTTGTCTATCTAAAGGCTGACAGTTAGAAGGAGCGTTTTCCTATCTGGTCCTGGAGTGTTGCCTGAGATCCAGTTAAAGAGTATTCACTCTCTGATACAGCTTACTGCAACCATATGCTCATTTGCTGTAATATCCTTGACTATTCTCAGCCCTTTTCCTCTATCATCAGATCAACAGAAAGGTTTTCTCACGTCTGTGTTCATATTTATTGCTTAATTCAGTGCTAGTTTCTGCTTTGGCCTGCAGTACAATTCCCTCAGGTCCCGTTTCTCACTGCAGTAGATGGCATATATGTTGATTATCTTTAATGTATTTTGCATGCTGAAATACCTTTAGGAATTGTACACATCTCTTTCTTTAAAGCCACCTTTGGTTTCGATCATAATCTTTTGAAGAATTTCTAACATTTATCATGTTTAGTGCTGTTATATATTTTTTACTCCAGTACCTGTTTTGGTCTCCTGTGATATTTTCAACTTCTTGGTTATATAGGCTTGTTCTAGCTAAATAAAATTCTTATTTCCTTAAGAAAGAAGCCTTACAGTTTTAACTGGGAAATTATTTTTTGCCTCCTACTGACCATGTAATTTCAAGTTGTTGTATTAAGTTGATATGAGAGAGACTTTCCTCTTTTGTCACTAAATAGTGTTTCTCAGTGCATCTTACTTTTGAAAATAATCCTTCACAGTCCTCTCCTCTCCTCTCCTCTCCTCTCCTCTCCTCTCCTCTCCTCTCCTCTCCTCTCCTCTCCTCTCCTCTCCTCTCCTCTCCTCTCCTCTCCTCTCCTCTCCTCTCCTCTCCTCTCCTCTCCTCTCCTCTCCTCTCCTGTGAATTGTTGCTAATGCACTTCCCTTCCCAATCCCAGATGCTTCTGGATTCCCATTTCATGACACTTTTTCAGAAGCTTTCGCATAAGCTATCAAAACAGCATCTAGGCCCTTGTTTTGTTCTGGTATCTGCCAAATGCTCCCCATCAACAAAATATTCTGATTTTCACTGATTGTTTCAATAAGGAGTTCTCAGATAACTGGTGAGTCGTTTGCAGGTTTTTAGATAATGTCTTCATTTTTTTCCCTTTGTCTTTTTCTTTTTTTTCATAAATGTGCTCCATCCCTCCAGCCTTTTGCTGCATTTCCTGTGTTTTGAGCTAAGATATGAGTTGATAAGGATGTTTAATGAATGCTTGTGGATTTTGTCCAATTTTGATGTCTTCCAGTTAGACATCATTCTTCTCTGAATGTCTTCATCAGTATCCTGGCATTCACTTTGCTTACTCATGCCACTCTATTTCCTTTTTTAAAATTTCAGTTCTGTTAGCCAAAAGATAATATAGTTCTTTCCCATAATACTGCCTCTTTTTTTTCAGAATTTACTCGTTTATCACTGTTCTTCATCTGCTACTCTTGCCTGAAATACTTCCACTGATACTTTTGAGGATACTTCTTTTACTGGCTAATAATGTTTTCTCACTGAATGGTTTTCAACTTTACTGACTTTTTTGTGTCAGTCTTCTCTATCTGCTGAAGCACTATTGTTCATTGATTTTTTTTCCATTATTATATTCACCTACTTTTTCAGTTTTCGTTTTTCAAATCTTCCCTTTCTGTCTTTTTACTGTGAACTTTTCAGCTGGTTTTGGGCCACCCTCTGATAGCTTTTTCCGTGGCATTCTCCATCAGAGCTGAAGAGTTTTCCTACTGCTGTGAACACTTCTTTGTAGCATATCCTGAGATGCTTCTGAGAACTGTCCCTTCTAGGAATTTGCTAGGGTTTTCTGTGACTTAACAAAGCTGCTTCCTCCTTATAGCTTTGGAAGCAAAGGCAGTGTGCCCTCACAGATTTGATAAGCACACATATGCCTGCCAAGGCTTGCTTGCTTTTTCCTCATGTTTTCTGGGTTATTAACATTGCCATTTGAGTCAATAGGCTGCCAGGAGAGAAAAAAAATTACTCCATCACTAACAAATTACCACAGCAACATCCCTGCAACTATTTCCCCCTTCCTAATATCCTAATGCACCTCATGAGAAGTATTGATGTACATTAAGAATTTTCCTCAATCAATCAACCAGCAAGTATTCAGAACACTTTTTTCTGAAGTTTCCTTTCCTTTGCACCAATGCAAAGCCCTCACCAATTCTCTTCTGAGCATCTACAAATCAGAACTTTTCTCAGAAGCTTGACAACAGCAAGTGGATTTTCTTTGAGAACTCAACATCTCCACTCAACATCTAACCCCAAAAATCATTGAAGCCACTAGGGCATCTTTAGGGAACTTCTTCCTTATATTTTCTCAGGAAAGATACTTCACAAAAGGATGACCTATTTTTAGACTAAGTATAAACCACTAGGAAATCATGCTTGGCAAGTGTTGGGTGCCTTTATGTACAGTGATCATTAATTCCCCTACAAGCAATACCTCTCAGAGTAATCTTGTCTCTGAAAGCCCCGTACCTGGGGAAGAACAAACCATTTTTGCTACTTACTGAAGAAAAGAGCTGAGATGGCACAGGACCAGCTCCTGTTCCCCATGAGGAGAATCAGTTGGTTGCTTGTTTGCAGCTGCTAAACGTGTATTTTCCCATGTCCTTTGTCTGGGTTTGGTGTTGGGAGTCAGGGTAGAGAATGAGGCAGAGCTGTGGCAGCACTGACACTGCTGGAGAAGGGCAGCCCCGCCAGGCCACACAAAGAGAGGGCAGGAATAAGGTCAGAGGTAGCAGCTGCTGAAAGGTTTGATGTGAGTATTATGAAATGGGTTAACAAGAAATGGATGAGAATTGTGTAACGGGGAAGAAAGGGACATTTATTGGTTGTGTGTTGGCTGTACTGAGCAGGTGACAGTCTCTCTCATGCCCACTGAAAGCAGAAGGACCAGAGGGGGAGCAACCAGAGGTGTTGCTTTCTGTCTTGCAAGGACCTCTGCTATGGCAGCAGCCTCCCACGTGACACTGAAGTTTTTTGGTCAGCTCTAAACTTCAGGTTGCTGGGACCATTAGAGACATCAGTGCTGTTCTCTGGGCATCTTCACTCTGGAAGCCACCTCCAGCTGATGGAGGGCTATGGCTGCAGCTCACATTCACTGGCATTTTTACAAATAAGGGTAGAGGCAAAAGGCAAGAAACCCTGTTTCTATTCATTTCTGTGTAAGAGAAATACAAGTCCTCTGGCCCTTAGTAAGGTCTCCAACACATCTCTTCAGGACACAGACTGAGATGAGAACCAGTACCAACTCTAAATGGGCTTTCCCAGGTTACCTGTGGGCTTTTTAGGGCAGTGACTTCTATAAACACTCTTTCATCCAAGAGCTTTACTTTCTTTGAATGTTGTAATGTCCAAGCTTATTCTCTCCTCCTCCCCTGCAGCACCTGATTTTTGAGGCACAGCTCAAGAACTGCTGCTTTTAACAGTCAAAGAAAATTTTCTGTTAAAATATTTGTTTGTACTAACAGAGTGAAAAGCTACATTCAGAAGATTATAAAAATGATAGAATTATACAAGATAAGTTGAAAAGTTTCAGACCTATTACTTTGAGACAAATTTTGCTCCAAAGTGCAAGTGCACTACTCTGTTTAACATCAGTAGAGGTGGAGAGCATTTTGCTCACAGAAGAACTCAGCTCTGTAAGCATAATATAGCAAAATTAAATCTGGAGGCTGCTGTGTGTGAAATCTGGAGCTGAGTGTGACAGTGATTTTCATTGCCATGAACATTGTAAGTCGGGCATAACATAAGCTGCATGTGTGTAAAGTGTGATTATTCCAATCTGAAATTGCATTTCCCCCTTTTTGCTCTGATAAAAATACATAGATATGGTGCAAAGTGGTACACAAGTGGTGAAGAAATTATTTTTGGTGCAAACACACTGGATTGCATAAAATATCACCCTCTGTTTTCATTAGCTAGGAATTTATACATGTTTATTAAGGTGGCACATAATGTTTTTCAGTCATTTTTCAAATGAAATTTACTCACAGAAGTAGGGATATACTGTGGAAATTCTTTGATTTTTGTAATGTGTTATCTTTTTTAGCTATCAATGAGTTTACATGAAGGGAAATTTATGAGAAACAGGACAGGATTCAAGTAACACTAAAAGGACTAAGCAAGAGCACTATGTTGACTTAATAACCCTGTTTAGAATTTAGTGCTTGTGACAGTTTTAAGTAATGAATACCTATGCAATAATCATAACTAAACCCATTAACGGAATGAAAGTTTTACTGCAGCACCATTTTGTCTCCAATATCTTTTTTTCACTGTAATAAATAATGAATTGGTACCTACCCACAGTGAAAGATTTATACTTGTTATGACATTTCAGGAACTGTGCAGATAGTGAAATGGTCTGCTCCTTCTTGGTAGGAGGGAATGTGTGGGAATGGATCTCTCTGGACTCAAAAGACATAGTAGTTAGGAAGCAAACTCTGTAATGTGATTTTTTTATTTGAAACAACTGTATTATGCATCGTCTAATGCACTGTCAACATTTCTTTTTAGAGATTTAGAAATATCTTTAAACAAAAGGATCCCAGAAAATTTCAAAATATTTTGTGCCAGTCTCTTATGTTTATAAATGCCCCGCCCTGAGCAGTATCTGCATCTGCAATTAAGATTTATGATTTACCAAATAAGTTGCCACCAAGCTTCGACTAGTCTCTATTTTCTAGGTATTTGCTATTTGTCCAGACTGGCCAGCAATCATCTGACACTACTTCCAAATACTATTATAATTTTTGAAGTGAGTGATTTTGAGATAAAGTAACAGGGATTCTGCTGATCAGATCCAGAGATCTGCCTCATGCAAAACCCCTGCTCTTCTGCTACTCCACCTGAGTAGAGTCTCTCATCCCAGGCATGGGCTTCCTCTAACTCACCCCCTTCATTACTCCCAAATACTTTGAAGGACCACAACTGGCTTTGCATATGGAGAAATTATGTTTAAGTGATGGCATTTACAGCAGGAAAAATGACCTACCACAGTTGCATGATTGTCCAGGTACCGGTTAGTTATAAGGAAACCTTCTTTGTATGATAAATGAAATTTCTCTGTGCTCCGTTGGTCATACGTTTTTCTTACTACATAGCAGAAGTCTTCTGGTAACTTTTTCAATAGCAGACACTGACATGGAGAAGTTCAAGTAGTGTATCAGTCTCCCCATCCTCCACCCAGTTACCAAAAATAATCCTGCTGTCTGTCACATGGGCTTCAGCAGTGACAGTGCAAACAAACTGTAGTCTCTGTGACATTTTCATTTAAAAATATGGACTTATTTTTTCATTCTTTCCCTTAATATATCCATAATATAATTAAAGGTTTTCTTCAGCAAACCTTTGCAAAATATTGCTAGCAAATCCTTCAAGTGCTGTGCTCGGGGGAAAAATAAGTGCATGCTCTCCATATTCTAAATCGTGTTTCAATTGGGGCATAAGTCCTAGGTGTAGACAGTACCCTTTGCTTTCCTTGCCAAGGTGTGGGCAAGACTTTGTTTCAGCAGAAGTAAACTCCCACAGCATGCTGCTGTTTCTGTGAACAGAAGCTGTGACTTAAAGCTGGAATATCCACAGCTAAATGCACACTGAAGTTGATTATGCCTTGTCATTCCACTCTCTGGTGAAACTGAATCAGACCAGCAACCATCTGGAAACTGCTCCTGTGGGAAGAGTCATGCAGTGTTTGGGGTGGAGGTGGATACCAGGGCATTGTAGTTTCAGAGCTATCTCATGCCCTGCTCTCCCTGCTTTCCTCCCAGGGCTCAAAAGAGCCAGCACTGATCCCGAGTGAATGTAGCCTTGTGCATGTCAGGGAGCTCCAGCTGAAAGAGAAAGGACGTGCAAACCTGTAAAAAAGCTCCCTTGGTTTGGTGCTCAGAGCAGAGCTGCCATCACTGGCCAGCTCAGTGCCACCTCTCCTGGGAGGCACAGCTTCCCTGCTGTCCTTCGGCTGGCTCCTGGTGAGTGGAAGCCAACTGTTTTCATCTCCCACCACCGGTAATTTCATCCCGGCATCTGGAGCTCTGGGTAGCAGGACGGAAAAGAGGAAGAGGCAGAGCCAGGGTGAGAAGAGGAGCATTGTGAGATGCATAGTTTCTTGACAAATTTTCTAGATTGCCTGTGGTTTTTGTTGTGATGATGCTGCACTTAGGAATATGTGTCACACCGGAGCATTGGTGTCCATGGGGACGGCACTGTCCGGAAATGCTTAGCAAGGTGAAAAAAAGTCAGAGCTATTGATTTTTCTCCTTCTTTGAAAGCGTTATTTGATTATTTTTCTTCTGAAATTAATTATTTAGACTTGCTTCTCTAGCTCTATTTTTAAAAGGTGAACATAACTTATTGCACAGATAACTTATCAATTATTAACATTGCACTACTCAAGCTGTCAGAGGATGAATGAGGGACAAAGATCTGACCGTCTTGGCAAGTTTTCCATTGCCACATGCTACGGCACTGGACCTTCCCCCTTCCCTATGCTCGGCACTGTGCAGGTAAGCCTGGCTGCACTGTCCAAAGCCTTGTTGGCTGAAAGGAGGCCCACCTTGGCCGAGTGCCACACATTGCCTGGATCTGTCAAGAAGTTCTCTGTTCCCCTGAAAGGAAAAAATGGAGTCAGCTGGTGCAAGTAGGTCAGGAAAAGGGTTTAAGTGGTAAAGAGGTGGAATTACGCAGTTGTGACTCTTCAAGCAACTTCTAATCGGCACATTTTGCTGCTCTCTGTAAATAACCTGTTTCTTTGGGCCACAGATGAGGATACTTTCACCCATCTTGCTCTTTTTGCAAACCCAATCCATGCCAGGGCAGTGGTGTGTGCAGCATTTCAGCCTCTTTCTCACCCCCACAGGAGTGATCCCCACAACCCCATTGATTTTGCCAGCAGTTACATCAGCTGAGATCTCGCTGCAAGGTTAGGATGTTTTTTCACCCTGGTCCTACACTCAGCCTGCTGAAAAGTGTCTGAGAAGGAGACAGTGTCTATTCTGTGGGAGGAGACATGGCAAAGCCTTCACTTGATTTGGGTTTGGGTTTGATGTGCCTTGGTGTGAGAAAGCCTGAAGTTCCTTTAAGCACCCATAATCGTGGTTCATTCGTTCTAGAAAAATGACACAGTCTGCCCCTAATGGGTACACTACTTGTGATTTCTGTGTTTCTTTTTCTCTTTACTGCATATTTTGTCACAAGATGGAAGCTCTAGCCCAAATGAATACAAAAATTACAAGATATTCTTACCCAAATTTTAGGTCTTGCTCCAACAATAGTGCACAGAGCTGGGGAAGGCAAGCTGTGCTGATATTTAGGGACATCAGCATAATGACTACGTGGGCAGAAGAAGCACAACAATCCATCTGAGACTGACAGATGTACGTATTGGTCTATTTAAGGCCTCTTTCTCAGGGATCACTCCAAAATAGTTACAGTCCAACCTCTTCGGCGTGCTCTTGCCTCAGTCAGCTGTGCCAAGAGAAAGTGGGTCTTGTGCAGAGATTGGTGGAGGCAGCTCACCTCGTTGTCACTGTGTGCAGAGTTCAGGATAAATTCCTGCCCCTGAATTCAGTGGTGTCAAAGCAGCAGACTTTGAAGGGATGTGGGAGGGAATAAAGTTATTAAATGATACGATGAAACAGTTCTAAGGCAGTTGAAAATCTGAAAACCTTTAGATTGTTTTTCTTTTCTATGTTTCTTATCATATACATCTTTCTATAAAAAATAATTGAGGGTTTGTTTTGTTCATCTCTTCTTTCAGTTTTCAATAGTCTGGTCCTTCATAGAATAATAAAAGAGTTTGAGTAGTGAGGGACCTTTAAATGTCATCTAGTCCAACTCACCTTCAATGAACAGGGACATCTTCAACTGAATCAGGTTGTTCAGAGCCCCAGTCCGACCTTGACTGCTTCTAGGGTTAGGGCATCTACCACCTCTATGGGGAATCTCTTTCAGTGTTTCATCACCCTCATCATAAGAAATGTCTTCCTTATGTCCAACCTAAATCTATCTTCTACTAGTTTAAAACCTTTACACCTTGTCCTATTGCAATAGGCCTTACTGTAAAGCCTGTCCTTATTGTTCTTATAAGACCCTTTTAGTTTTAAAAGGCTGCCATAAGGTCTCCCCAGAGCCCTTCCATCTGGACATTGAGCCTTTGACCACTACCTTCTGATTGTGACCATCCAACCAATGCCTCATCCACAGAACAGTCCACCCATCAAATCTGTATCTCCAATTTAGAGAGAGGGATGTTGTGGGGGACTGTGTCAAAGGCCTTACAGAAGTGCAGATGACATCCATTAGCTCTTCCCTGGCTGACTGATGGAGTCACTCCACCATAGAAGACCATCAGGTTGGTCAGGCAGGACTTGTCCTTGGTGAAGCTGTGCTGGCTGTCTCAAATCTCTTCCCTGTCCTCCATGTGCCTTAGCATAGCTTCTAGGAGGATCTGTTCCGTGATCTTCCCAGGCACAGAGGTGAGGCTGACAGGCTGGTCATTCCCTAAGTCCTGCTTTCTAAAGGAGTCCTCTGCTTTTCCATTGCCATGCTCATGTGTCTTTTATAATGAATTTACTAATTTGCTGATTAGTTATTATCCCAAACCAGAAGATGTAGTGCATACTGCCACAGGTATCATAAACTGTGGGCAATTATAGGGGAAGGTTCCCATAATAGTTTGGGAAGGAGGAGAAATGTAGGTCCTACAGTAGTTACAAGGATGTGAAATGGTGGGAATCACTTGTGGGAAGGAACTTCCTGTTGTACCTTGACCATTATGTATCAAAATTGTAGAATGATAGCTATTATGTTCTCCACTGTTGTGGTCAGCTGTCAGGGTATGTGACTACAGCTTCTGGATTGCCTTCACAAGAGAAAGGATAAAGAAATTAGGGTTAGTTTCCTTAAAAAAAAGAAAAAAAAGGTAAAAACTTAGTGAGACTGTATCTTTGAAATGCTCAGCACATGCCTCCTCCCTTTTGCTGTCTTCCATCTCCTCAGGCGGCCAAACAGATCAGCTTTCCTCTCTCCCCTTTTACAAGTCCCTCCTTGGTGGAATTCTTGCACCTTCTGTTCCTTCCTTTTCTTCTTCACCTTAGTTTTTCCTCGGTGTATTTCAGATACCAATACTTAGTTGAACACAAAATTCTCCAGTATATGCAAACCAGCCCTCGAGGTTAGGGGCAGCTGAAATGTGCAGGACTTCAGACACAGTTTGGAACAGCCGTCTCTGGTGCTGCAGGCTGAGCTACACTATTTGGAAAGTTATTTTACAGCTGCTGCCAGAAGCTGCTCTTCTAGGTCAGGACTTCAGGCAAGAAAAAAAATCTTTAAACAGGAAGTTTTTTCTGCTATTTATTTTAGCAGAAATTTATTTAGTTCCACCTGCTCTCAATTTCCCTGAAAATATTGTGAGAACATTCCCGTGGTGGGATAATTTGTCACTTCCATTCTGAGCCTGACTGTAGTAAGAGCAAAAAAACAAACAAAATGGAAAACAATATGTCAGTGAATATTAAAGTCAGGGTGGTTTTTATCCTACAGTGTTGATTTCACTCTTGGGTAAAGTTTTGCATCTGTTCAGTTTTGTTCGAATGAATAGTCCACCAGCTCCCACGGCCGTAGAGGAGACTGTAATTCAAATAACACAAATTCAGAGATGTCTCTTGCTACTCTTGGACACTACTCTTGCAAAAATAACCATATGTAAGAAATTGTGTATTCTTTGGGGGGAAAATGTAAAAAATAAAAAGAGTTCCTGTGGTTCTGCACAGGAAGATGAGCCATTGGCACTCCTGCAGCTGCCTTTCATTGAACACAGTTTTGTGCTATCAGGCTTTTGGAAAAACCAGAAACATTGCATGAATTGCTGTCCTTCTAAGTTGGTATGAATAAACACTGTGGAGAACTTTGGCTTGTTGTTTCTGTGCTCCAAGGTGATCAGGAGAAAATTTGACAGTAATTTTCTTAGTCAAAGGGAAGAAAGAGGGAGCCTTTGGGGGATGAGCAATGCTGGCATGGACATTTCACATGTGCTTTGTGTCTTCATGGATGCTTTCCTTAAAAGTAAGAGGAAGAGAAAGGCTTTGGATACAATATCCCACAGGTATCCACAATGTAATGCTCCACAAGAAGTACCACACTTCTCCAAAGAGTCTGGTACTAAAAGAAAGATCTTTGTCACACTACCACATGATTTTTCTCTGTGAACACAAACCAAGAGAGAGGGGAAAAAGAAAGCCTTTCTGAAGGCTTCAGTTTCCTCAACCAACAAGCATGTAATTGTCAGTGTATAAGGACTGACAGTGCTTTACAGGATTCACTAAAACCAGTTACTAGTAAAGGCATTTTCACAACTAAACCTGACAGTCTGTTAACTGGTTTTAGATGTGGGTGTTGATTGGATCCTGGCACCTTTACTCCAGGTCATCAGCTGACATAATTGAAGGGGACAGGAGCACTAATTAGAATGCACAGGTTGTCATTCTTGTCATATTATAATCTGGTCTTTAAAATAGAAACCATCTTTTCTTCCCTTTCCTGGTCTGCAACTGATTTGGTTCCTCACTTGGTCCCTCTAGCTCTTGCTCTGAGGTCCTGGAGTTGGGTTTTACTTGGCAGCTCAGAGAGGAGAAGGGGAAGAATATGAGACTTCCTCTTGGGCAATCAGGAGAGGAAATAGTTCAGATAAATCGCCCACCACCAAAGGCTCATTTTACTCCTGTTTCGTGTAAAGACCTGCTGGGTGAGGAGGATGTGGCAGTAACCGCTTGGAACCTTGTGATGGGAATGAGGAATAGAAAGCTTTGGAATAATGTTGATTTAGCTTTAATTTTCTATTCAGGGGCTTCTTGTGTTGCAAGAATCAACTGCTCGTAGCTGATTATCCATAATCAAGACATTTCAAACAAAGCCATTAACAGAAATATTTCTAGTCTACCTCTGAAATTCGTAATAAAGGTTTAAAACCTTAAACCTGATTGGCAGGTTGACATTTCCAAGAATTGTTTTTGCCATGTAAAACTGCTAGCATAAAAGAGACTCAGCATCATTAAGGATTTATTGAGCTTCTATTTTCCCCATTAAAGCACTGACTATTATTTTCAAATGAAAGATGTACCACAATGAAATCATTAGTGACTGCATTTAGGGATGTTTTTGACAGCACTCCTGACTATTATAGCTAGGTAGTCAGACTCTGCCTGTATGACATGCATAGCAGTGACAACTTATCTTTTCCTCTTTGATAGGAGATGGAGAATTTGACCAGAAGTGAGCAGATATCAGAATGTCAGAATGATCATAGCTACCTGCGGTTCCTTTTTTTCTTAAAGCTCATGGGGTAATAGCTTTAGCTTTTTATTTTGTTTTCTTTCTTTAATTGTAGACTTATTTTTTAAAATTATAACTGAGCGTGTGTTAAAAACACAGCCTTGGGGAGCGAGACAATGAAATGAAAAATAAAATATCCCATTACTGCCCAGGTAGGGAAAAATATGTCCATGTTAAGCTTTCTAGGACTTTAGCATTCAGTTCATAGGAATTTTGAAATATGGGAGAAACTGATGACAATACTTACATATTTACACGGGATTGGAGGTAGAGGAATTGGATCTTGAGAGGAGTCAAAGGTCTGATTTCTGTGTGTGGTTTTTAAGGAGAAACTGGCTGTGTGGTGAGGTCAAGTAAAGCCTTCACAGGTAACAATGGTTACCTCCCGAGGCAGACTTCCAAGCTAAGAGATTTTTTTCTGTCTCAAATTGTTGATTATTCTTACAAACCTAATTATTCCTTTAGACTAGTACATATGCATCAAAGCACCCAATATTTTGGTTTGATGTCCAACAGCAAACAAGTGCCTGAGGTTTAATGAAGTATTTTGGCTGCTGCCAAATACAATATGAAGGCTTCAGTATTTTGCAGCTGTGGATACTCTCAAAAGTTGGCTAAAAAAACCTTCGATTAGAGTCTTGTGGTGGAGTGCCTACTCCTGCCCATACGGTGTGGGATCCAGCAACCACACAGTCCCTTTTCCCCATATGTGGTACCATTTTGTCAGCTTCAGACTGTCAGTTCAGTATTGTGGCTACAGGTAACGAACTAAAATCTGGACTAGGTGAGGTCGAGAAGTTAAAAGTTTAAAAGGTGTTTCTGTTCTTGAAAATGTTGTTTAAAGCAGAGTCTGGGGCTTGCTGTTTGATCAAGCAGACATTCAAGGTAAATCTGTTTAGTGTACTTTCTGATTGGCAGTTCTGAAAGCTCAGCATGGAATAAGGTTTGTTTGTAAACAGCAGTAAGAAAAGGTTCTGCTGACAGACTGTATTCCTTGGCACGGATTGGCCATTCTCTGCTATGATAAGCAGAGGCAGCCACTTGCAACTGCACATCTGCAGGCACTGGCCAACCCACCAGCTTCTGCCCTTGGTGGTGGATAATTCATTCGTCTGCCAGGAGGAATGGAAAAGAACATGTCTCCTTTCCCTTCTTGGCTGAGCATCAGGGGGAACTACATGTACTAATATTCCTCTTGCAGAGCAGTCACCTGATCTGCTGTGCACCTGGGGCAGCTGCACAGTGCTTGCCTACGTACAGGCACACCAGCTGTAGGTGGCTGTCTCTCTTCTGCTCTTCTTTGGAGCATTTGCTAGATGAGGGACATTGGAGCCAAAGGCTCAAAGTGGAAATTCACCTGTGATAGTGAAAGTATGTCTTAATTCTCAGAAGATTTAGTAGTTATCTGGGATTGTGTGCATCCCCTGTATTTTGTTTCATGATTGTCAGCAGAGCTTTCGTTAAAGGGAACCAGAAGGTGGAAGGAAATTATAATGTCCAGATTTTTAGAAAGTGATGGTACAAGGAGTAGGATTGTGGAAACAGAACGGCTCTTTCAGATATAAAACATGATAAATTGCTTCAGCATAATGATACTCATCAGAAGCAAGTGAGTAGCAGAAAAGGAATGTAATTTCAATTATGCCATAAATTCACTTTTGGCTGGCAGAAACAGCTATCAGAGGGCAGACAGAATTTCCTTCCTAACCTTAATGAAATACTAGCGCTCTGATTTTAATTTGCAATTGGCATTTCTTCTTTGGTGCAGCAGAGGCTGGAAAATACTGCCCCCCTTTTTTTTTGTTTTTGCATGAAGTCTATTTTCTTGGAAGCATTCCTCTGTTTGTGTTATTAATTCCCAGGTTTTTTACTATGTGAATTTCCTGTGATGATCTCATGATGTTTACAGCATTTCTTGCAATCTTGTAAACAGGGACTGATGCCTTATTTTCATATTTGGGTGTGGCGGGGAGTAGCCACATGCAAACTGCTGGTGAGGCACATCCAGGGAGTCCTATCTAATATGAGACTGAGACTCGTTTCAGGCGAAGCAGATTTGCTCCTAATGCCGTCAAACTTGAGGACTGTCTCCACTGAGTTCTGGGGGATTTAAACAGTAGTGAGAAAAGATAAAGAAAAAAGAAGTAGTATGCTAAAAATTAATTTTAAGTATCACTGGTTACTCTTGCAGACACAAAAAAGAAAAGAGTCCTTGAGCAAAAAATTCATGAGTGTGCAGTGCTGTTGTGTATGCAAGGATTTTGAGTAATCTTAAACAAATTTTTAGCCAATATAACTGCTTCAAGTATGAGTAGCTCCTTCATATTCACAAAAATGGAAAGAAGGCATTTCAGAATGTTTACTGACATTTAGTGATGTGTTTGGGGCTATCTAAATGTTTTTAGTCAGAGGCCCTCACTGTATTTCACGAAAGTTAATAAATTACATCACAGGGTTATCCGTGTGATTTACTCCAGGTCTACTGATGGAAGAAAGCAAGGCACAGGATTATTTAAAACATATACTGTTGCAGTGGGGATACTGCAACACGCATATATCAAACCAGGAGTCCCGCGGAAAGGAAATATATATGGACAGACAGATTCTTGATAGCTGTTTCAGAGATGTTTATTTCTCCAGCCGCATGGCCGGGGCTCAGCGGAGGAACTGTTCCAGTCACGGGACCAAGGGTCCTTCTGCCCGCGCAGGGAACACAAACCAACCAATGGGAACGAGGCTGAGCAGGGGCAGGAAAACCCCGTGTCTGTGCCCTCAGGGCCCCTCTCCCAGGGCTACACGGCAGGGGAGGGACCCCAACACCTCACCCGTTTTATTTTAATAAAAGGAGAATGAAAACAACTGGATAAACATAACAAGAACAGTTTCAAGACAAAACAAGCCACCCTCCTGAGTCTTTAAATGTCCAAACAGATTCTGTGGAACATCTTAGGGCTGACAGAAGGGAGACAGAACTCTCTGAGCATGCTTTGTGGGGAAACTGAGGCAGGAGAGGGTTTAACTTCTTCCCTCCCCCTTTTCATCCCCCACTCGGCATTGGAAAGGGATTTTTGGGGAAACAATTGGCAAAAGCATGGTTTTGTGAGGGAAACCATGGGTGAAAAAACGGATTGGGAATACACTGGGGGTAATAGGACATAGGGTAAAAGGGAAAGGTGGGATTAGGAAAGGGAGACTGTAGGGGGGTTTTACAATAGAGATACTGTCTAACATGACTACGATTTTTTGCATATATACTGCCTTTTACAGGAACACCATCAGGCCCAGTGACCTGCGATGCTTGTAACCCTTTTCTACCTCGTATAATTTTAAATTCCACCACCTCTCCATCTCCCAAGCTTGGGATGCATTTTTCAGGGTTATTCTTTTTAATAGCAGTTCTATGCACGAATATGTCTTGCTGGTTGTCACACCTTGTTATAAAACCATAATTTTGCTTAACATTATACCATTTTACTATCCCTAAGATCTTAGTTACTATGATCTTTTCCTTTTTCCGAGTGGCTGCTGTTTTCTGTCTCGCTGCGTCTTTGCTCTCTCTTTCGGTCGCTCCCGTGTTGGAATTGTCGGGGCTGCTGGTGCCTGCGCGCTCTTCCCGGGGTCGCGTTCGGGGCTGCGTGGGCCGGGCCGGGCCGCGCCGCTCAGTTCTCCGCGCGTCGCCTCCTCTGGTCGCAGCTTCGCTGCCGATGCCGGGCGCTGCATCCACGTCTCGGCCGGGCCCCCGGGCGACGATCCCCCCGCGCCCTGCTCCAGCGCGTGTTTCGGTTCGGTGCGGCTCCGCTCCACCGCCACCGCCGCCAGCCGCCGCCCGCGCGCCGCCCCTCTCGGTCGGGCGTTCACGGGGCTCGCTCCACCACGCGCTGCGCGGGGCCGTGCGGGCACCGCCGGGTCCCGCCGCGCCTCGCTCCCCCACCGACACTGCGGCTCACTTGGCTCCGCCCGCGCGCGGGAACTGCCTCGCTGCTGCTCACAGAGCGCTCGGTGCACGTGGCCTGGGCCGCACGGTCCCTGCGCCAGGCTTCCCTTCGCCAGGACACAGCTGACATTGCTCAACAGTCTCGGTAACTAAATAATATTCACGAAAATATTCTTCCATCGGCATATATTTTGACTCCAGTATTAACTGTGTCCAAACGGTTTTCCAAAAGCCCTTGGTAAGAATTAAATCCCAAGAAACATAGAAAAAGTTCTTAAACAACCATGCCAGGAAGTGTTTCAGTTCTTTTTGAGCTTGAATCAAGCTAAAATTTACAAATCGTTGTTCAAGAATCATTTTAAGTTTAAGATAAATGTCCATATGCGGCTCTGAGAGCCAGGAGTCTTCCCACGGTTCCTCCATAGTTTAGATATGGAATAGCAAAGCAAAACCAAGAAGAGGAATCCAAAGTTTCCAGGGTTTACTCACACAAATCAGTCGCTTAGGGATCGGGGATCGTTCTGCTCTCAATTCTCCACCATTTGTTGCAGTGGGGATACTGCAACATACATATATCAAACCAGGAGTCCCGTGGAAAGGAAATATATATGGACAGACAGATTCTTGCTAGATGTTTCAGAGATGTTTATTTCTCCAGCCGCATGGCCGGAGCTCTGCCGAGGAACTGTTCCAGTCACGGGACCAAGGGTCCTTCTGCCCGCGCAGGGAACACAAACCAACCAATGGGAACGAGGCTGAGCAGGGACAGGGAAGCCCCGTGTCTGTGCCCTCAGGGCCCCTCTCCCAGGGCTACACGGCAGGGGAGGGACCCCAACAATATACTGCTTTTTGTCTGTTTGTTTTCCTAATCTCTTGAGTAGAGATGGCCATTGGGCTTCAATGCAATGCTACTGTGCAATGAATTCTTATTCTTTAACTGCTACTACAGTAATATGTTCAGAGATACAGGATTCGAAAGTCTGTATTTTATTTTGTTTTTCTGATTAGAATTGTAATATATGTGTGTGCCTAAATAGTTACTGTTGTTTTGGATATCCTTTCACTGGCTGCCCTCCAAATCACAGCTTTTAATAGCAATCTTTAAAACCCTATCATTTGTCCTCGGTGTTTACTGTAGAAAAAGTGTTTCTGCTGCTGACTTCGCTCCCCCAGTCTAAGACAATGTGACTTTTATACTGGCACAGAGAGTTGCCAGAGGCAGAAGCTATTACAGAATAACTTGCTGGGTAGAGAGCGTAAACAAGTCACCAGTCTGTGAATCTCACTGCTACATGATTATCACTGAAGGGCAAGGATTTAGGGAGACTCAAAGGACACTAGGCATGCATCTGTATAAAGCAAGCAACCAGACCTGTCATACAAGTGCAAATATTACCACCAGTTTTAGGAATGAAGGCAAGACTTGATTTAGGATTTAAGTACACACTGAATTTGAGATTTACCTGGGGTCCCATTAGCTTGAAGGGATTTCCTGCAGAAGCTTCTTCTTTCAGGTGCTCTCAGTGATCATTCCCAGCTTGCTTCCCAAAGGGAACCTGCAGATGTCTCTCAGTCTGACATGCATAACCTTGCTAAAAGCGTACTCGTTGAAGCTGAGAAGCTTCACAGCTCCAAATCCCTAACAGAAGGGATTATATCTGAATCGGCCCTAAATTGAAACTCCAGTTTCATACTCTTCCTTCATCTGAGCTATTAGAAATCCTCATTCAAATGTCAAATGTCCATTTCTGTAATGTGTTCTGGCATTTCATTTTTTTATTCTCAATACAGCTTCCAGACATGGCTGGCTTTTCTTAGTTGAAGCCTATGTTCTCCTCAGGAGCTTTAATTAAAAATAGTCCATCCTAATAATGCAGTTGCTTGTGTAATTTTTCTCTGGCAAAATAAATTTTAGTAGGCTATATCATCTTGCTGCTTACTTACGGAAAATTTTTAAATGGAAATTGCCAGACCAACATCTAGTGAGTAATTCAACTGAAAGGCCTTTACTTTTAATATTTTCTCCCAAAGGCAAGTAAAGGAAAGAAAATTTTACAGATTTTCTAGGAAACCTGAGAGTCCAGTTTTTAGATGGTGCATGGTTTTAAGAAGTCTTTTTAGCAAGGTTTACACTGCCATCATGGATGTGTAAGCTTAATCCTGACTGTAATAAATAGGATTTAGTGGTGCTCTGTACCTTCCCAGCAAAGTTGGAGCAACAGGATTTGTGTGGGTAGGTATGTGAGAGGGACAGCTGCATAACAGATCTGCTGTCACTTGTGGGCTGCAGCATTGCAGGGGGATTTGGGCTCTGGGTTTGTGCAGGGGAAGAGCTGCCACTCCATGCCAGACTCAGGCCTGCCCCTTCTCCAGGGCATGAAGGGAAGGACACGGTGTGGCAGAGCTCAGCACAGCCCATTGGGCATCACTTTTTGTGCCGGGATTGGAGAAGATGAGTCTAGAAAGGGCTCAAGCCCCATGCAGGAATATGTGTAGTCCTTTTCTTTGTTCACTGAAACATTTTAAAAAGTGTCCTCCAAGATTTCGCATCCTTTGGACAGGCGTTGTATAAAATCTATTGGTCCCCTTTTTACATTTATCAATACCTTGTAGAAAAAACAGGAGCAGTAAGTTTGACCAGGGCACAGGAGCTGTTCTCACTGAGGTGGGAATTGGAAGGAAGGAATTCTACAGACCAAGTGCTATGTGTGCAGGTTGGTGCCACTGCTGAGGAACTGAGATGAGGGCAAGAACTAATCCCAAGCCACCTCAGCACTGCTTGGAAAGTTCAACCCAGGAGATTTTTTAAATTTTATTTTATAGCATTCAGGAGATGCAATGACCTACTTCCCCACCTCTCAGTGCCTGGACACATGTTCCTGCTCCTGCTGGGCACCAGAGTCACTCACCCAGGCTCACTGGGATGGTGCTTGTGTGAGACTGCACACCTGGTGGGTTGGGAACAGGGAGTCACCCTGTAGCCCAAAGCCACCCCTGAACTCAAACTGTGGCAGCCCTGGCAAACAGCTATGCACCCATCCCTGCAAAGGTGGCATCCATTGTGCCCTTCTTCTAATCCTGCCCTTCCTGAAGGATTGCTCTCTTAGCGCCTAGCAGCACCAGGCTTGGAGCGGCATTGCTGTTTGCAGCCAAAACAGCCCCAAGCCCAGGCAAAAACCATTTTCTCAGTAATAGCTGGGGACTTGGGAACAATGGCAGTCTTGAAATCAGCCTTGTGGCAATCTTTGGGGGCAATCTTTGGACTCTTTAGAAGTCCTTGCACATGTCATAGGATAGGTGATGCCGTGAATGATCTGGAAGTTGAAGTCTACCTGAGAAGAATGTATGTCCCTCCTATCACATGAATCCATTTGAATCTAGTCAGACAAAGGGGATTTAACAACTGATTTGCAAAGAACTTTATTCATCAGGTTAGTGGTGAGATGCAATTTTGTGTTCCTCAGGAATTTGCGATGCTTTTTGTGTGTATTTCTGACTCATGTTCATTGTGTTCTGCGGGAATTGAACTGGTAGATGTAAAAGGTGATATGGGGAGCTCTTTACCAAAATGTTGAGAAAGGAAGAAAAACTGAAGATTTGAACTTCCTTGGAGGCTATTATTTTGAGCCAATATTCAAGGATATGGAATAGCAGGAAATTACTAAAACTAAAATATCAACCTCAAGGCTCTTTTGATCCTCTGCACAGATTCTGGCTCTGTGCAGAGAAATTACACGTGGTCTTCTCTGGGTGAATACTGAGATGTGTATTAGAGGCACGCAGAATCTCCAGTGGGAACGATCTGGAGCTGTTAACAAGCTTGGCTTTCTGGCATGCCCATCCTGTAGACCTTTGCAAACACACAGAGCATTCATCTGAGGATGCAGAGATGCGTGTTCCAGCAAATCTGTTATAGTCTGCAGTGGATGCTAAACAAGAAATTCTTGAACAACTGGAGGTGGGAGGTCGTCAACATTTTCCATCGTAAATGTTAATGTATGTAGCAGACAGAAGGAGTATTATATAAAAAGTTAAGACTTTCACATTTTTCTGGTTCTGACCTATGGCAAGGAGGCTGATACTTGCATTATTTCCATGGTATTTTTTTATAAGGGAGAGTTGAAAGCAAAGAATTAAAATATTTAAAATTGAAGCATTTTGTTCCTCTGAAAGTCACAGAAAACAGTGAAAACCTGTTTAAAAGTAGAAAGGAGTGAAATCAAGATGTGTCAAACTAGAAATATTTTTTGATTATAATTAAAACTTTCAGTTAGAGGCAGGTATGTCCAAATTTCCCTGAAACACTTTTTTTCTATAAGAAACACCTTTATAAAATGCTAAGTTTCATTACCTTGGTTGTGAGGGTGTTATTATAATTTTATGAGGCCCAAAAATATCCCAAATACTTCACAGAAAAGGCAGAAGACAAGTTCTCTGTCATAAAGAATCTACAGTTCAAAAGTGAGGCTGACATTAACTGTTCTAAAGGATAATGGGTTATTTTCTGTATCATTACCTGTAGTATATCTGAAATTTTAGCAATGATAAACCCTCTAGTGTTTTCCTGAGACATGCAGTAGAGCATAAATATAATGTAGAAGATTTATTCTGGGAAGACAAACTTGTTTATGGGCATGCACTGGAAGAGACTGTAATAAGGGCTTACTGAAGAGCTCCTGCATAGACTTAGACTGTGGGCAGGTCTCCCACATATGCATGAGTCAGGAGAACATATCGCCACCTGCGAAAAGACAAGCAACGTTTGCAGTCTCTTCATTTCCAGTCTTCTGCTGTAACATGGCTGCAGCATTGTTCTCCTTAAGACTCTCTTCCTTAATTTAGTGATGGTGATGTACCTCTGCAAACCAAGAAGTTTCATGCTGACCTCCTGCAGAGTGGTAATGGTATCTAAAAAAACACCTGGTTTTTGTCCTTTATTCGGTTGTTTTTTACATTCTGATACAGGTTGTTCCAGACATTTTCCATTTGCCCTTGGTGCTCTGTATTGGAAGCATAGTTTCAAGCCAGAATGGGTAAAGTACTTGTGATTCTTCATGTTCTGACTGTATTGATGAACAATATGAAGAGGGATTTAGTTAGTCCTTTGAAGCTGTGTATTTTCTTAACACATCGGAACAATTCTTGATTCACATTCCCTCTGTAAGCCGACATTCGTGACTTCAAGTAATCTTAGGAGATTTTGTTGGATTCCTGTCCAGAATGTCAGAAGCTTCAGAATGGGATTTCCAGGTTTGGAAACAGGCATGCGATTCCCATTCATCCTTTTTCTCTGAATGAATGCTTATTCCCAGAAACTTATGTGGCAAGTTCTTTTGCTCAGTGTGAGCATGGAAGAGGTGAGCCTGACTACAGCCCATTAATGTCAAAAAGAGATGCTGAAGTGAAATTGAGCACAGCTAATAAAGACTGTAATCAATGAGTAAAAGTATCTATGCTGTTTTATTCAGCCTTATAAATAAAATATGCAAATGTGTGGTATGTAGAGCATACAGGCATTATGTGCTTTATGACTTTGTGGGCACATCCATGGACATTTATAAGCAAGGCCAAGTAGAAAAAGAAAATAAGTGTAAGGACTGTCTAGTCGCACGGTCCCTCTCTCCCTAATCTTATTTCTCTGCCCACTTTAAGCAGCTCTGCAAAATACAGCATTTCCTAATGAGACTAACTGCCAGCTGGATAAGTTTTACACCATTCTCAAATTTGCTTCCCCCTACATCCCATAATAAGCCCTAGGCCCCTTTAGGTGGTAAACCCCATGTTTTGCATGGAAGTCCAAGAAGAAAGTTTCCTCCCCCCAGCTCTTCATGGGTTTCACTCTAGGGACAACAGTTTCATAATGCCCGTTGTCATCCTCTGATTTCCCTGATTAGGTCACTTGGGTTCCTCCACCCCTTGTCATTCCTCTGGTCCTCTCCAGGTCTCTGTGTTTATTGTGATAAAGCCTTTAGTCAGACAATCTTGTACCCGTATTTTTAATTCTTTAATTTTTTTCACTTTTTGAGGTATAGCTTTTTTATTACAATAGCCTTCATATTCCCAGGTCAGTCACTCTCAGACCAAATAAAATGAGCATTCTGGCGGTGGGTGCTGGTGGGCTATCTTAAGTCCTCCTACCTATGTCACAATGCCATCAATTACACTTGGGTTCATCATTTAATGCAAATAAAAATAAACCAAATCATCATGTTTTTAATGTTCCCAGAAGAAAAACCTCAGAATAGAGGCATTGAGACATACTCTGAGTTACTGTGCAGGTTTTAGGCCTTCAGCATTTTCTACTAGATTGTAAAACCAGAAATATATGTCCTGTTGTTTGATGAACACGTGGCCCTGGAGCACTCACTTTTCTTAGAAGAGCAGGAAAATCTGCTTTATCACTTCACTCTTGAAACTTCTCCTGTTGAAAAAATTGTAGCACCATGCTCTGGTTATTCCAGCATCACTACTGCATAAGTAGCATATTTGTAGCTTCCAGTATTGCAGCTGTTCATGCCTTCAGCTGCATTTTCAGGACTTGGAGAGACAATAAGGAGGCAAAAATGTCTGTGTAGGAGGTACAATTTTCCAGATCTGTTCAGACTTAGTATTCTCTTGCAGTAATGAGGAACAGATGAATGCTAACATGATTTTTGAAGTCCCCTTTTAATGAAGCAGCTTTGCTTGGAGCTATTGTCCACAGTGCCTTTAGAGACCAGTGGACATACTCAAGGTGCTTTAGATAAACCAAGAGATAAGCAAGAATCACTCAATCTTTACCATTAGAAGCGAAGTTTGTTCCCGTTTGGTTGCCTTTAATAGTACCTGTTTGTCTGTCTTCTGTTGGTTGATTAAAGAAGAATTTTGCTTATTGCTAACTTTATGCAGCGCTTTAGCACATTGTACAAATCAAACATGACCAGCTTGTTCCTCTTAGGACTGCACTCAATAAACAGAAATTATTAAAAGAGATTTAGCTCTTGTACCACCTTGATTTGTACATTCTGTTGTTATTTAGTGTTGCTGCTGCTTTCTGATGCCTGCTGTGCACCCCAAAGTTGTTAGGTTAGTACTAGCTCAAGGCTCATTATCCCTCTTTTTGTTGTATGTCAGAGGCATTTCAATGGCTGATGGGAATGGCATCAGGATGAAGAAGGAGGGGTCACATGTAATTATGAGTCATGCGTTCTTGCAAGACCTTCATGGCAGCAGGATGCATCAGTCCTTTCTCAATAAATCTCTCCCTTCCCTCCTTAAGTCTGGCAAACTTCAGTTTAAATATCAAAAAATGCTGCTGCTGACAAAGCTCCTTAGCAAAGTGTTCATTTGGGGTAAATGCTTGCCTCACCAAAAGTACAAATATGAGTCCAAATGCAGTGTTCTTCATTTATTACCTGGCATAAAACCACGCAAAAAGAGATACAGAGTCAGCTGAGATTAAAATTAATATCAAAAAGTGATTGGAGAAATACTATCAATTTCTACCTGTCCATCCAAAGAAACCGCCTTCCCTGTGACTTCATTTTTGACGTCTCAATTGGCCCATACTTGCTGATTTGAGACGAGATAAAAGGGAGTGTGGATCCAAAAATAACCACTCACATGTACTCAGATGTAGTTTTAAAATTTGTTATACTCAGGGTTTTTTACATTTTAGAACATTCTTATTTACTAGAAGTGCATAGGCAGTGCCTAGCTGCTCAGATTTAACATTGTAATGGCACTGCCTGAAAACAGGCCAAAAAACCCCAAAAACAGCCCTGAAGGAATGTCCTAAAAGGGCCACAAAATTTCATAACTGAGGTCTGAAACCAATCTATAGCTAGTAAGAATGAGGAGGAGACTTCCTGGCTTGGAAGACTATCCCTATTAAGTTGCCATCAGGCTTTCTGCCCATTTCTGTGAAACAGCTGGTGGTGCCTGCAGCAGAGATGTGACTCCGGAAGATGGATGGACAACTTGATTAGTCTCTGTATCCCCTTCTTCCATTTCTGCTAAAATGGTGTTCACATTTAGAGGCATTCAAGGACAGTCTGCAGTCCTGAAATGGACACATTCCTTTGAAAGACATAAATTGGGTAAGGCAGACCAGGGAGAGTCCATCTCAGTTTATGTACTTGTGTTAAGATTTTTGCCAACAGTGAGTCTTTCTTTCTTTTTTCTATTTTTTTTTTTTTTTTTTTTTTTGTAATTTGTATTCAGCATCTTTTTCCATTTGTGATGGAAGAATGGTCCCATACGAAGAATTTACTATTGGTCACTCATTTCACAGCTGGCCATGGTTTTCTTTCTGAATAATGAGTATAATTATCACCAGCAAGGCTTGTATGTGGTGGGACTTGCACCTTTTCTCTCACAGGCATGGTACATTTTTATTTTTCTGTTCGCTAAGATAGCTACAGTTACCATTATTGCTTTCTTAAAGAATGCTGACAAGTACTAGCATTAAAATTAGATTTCATTACTTTAAAATAATAAGGTCATCAGCAGAAAAACTGGGGAAAAGAAAATGTCAGAATAAACAGCCAATTTTCACAAAGAAGACAGACAGATGGTTCACTCATTAGCAATAGGCTCCTGAAATGCCCTCTCCTGCTTTTCCTTTATCCTGTAGCTGAGCACCCTACTGTTTCGTAGATCAGTGTCTGAGGAGCCAATTGGTTGTCCTTAGAAACTTTAAATTGAACCCAGTGATTGCACAGTATTCAGGAGAGCGTGGAGTGAGCTGGTGACCTTCTGTTAGATGAATGGGGATTAATCAATCATCTCTCGGGTGGAAAACCCCTGGGAATCCAGCGAGAGCTTCGAGGGCCCAGGCCAGCATGGGACTAATGTCAGACTTTGGTCTGCAGATAAGATGGAAGAATGTTTTGCTATTCTTGTGATGTGGAGATTACAGACAGACAGGATTGTGCATTTCCCTACCAAATGATGTGATTGACTAACATGCTCTCTCACTTTTCCAGAAGTGGCTTGGAAGAACTGGTAGGACACGGAAGAGTGAATTTAGTTATGGACTATATCAACAGCAGCTGGGACAGACTTTAGCCTCATTAATTGTTAGAATCATAGAATATGTCAGCTTGTAAGTGATCCATAAGGATCACCAACTCCTACTCCCAGCTCCTCACAGGACTACAAAAAATGAAACTTTATTTCTAAAAGTATCATCCAGATACTCCTTGAATTCTGACAGGCTTGACGCTGTGACCACCTCCCTGGGGACTCTGTTCCTGGAATCAACCACGATATCAGTGAAAAACCTTTTTCTAATGCCCAATCTGAACTTCTCCTAAGGCAGCTTGATTCCATGGTTGGTCATAGTGTTACTTCCAAGCACAAATCTGGTTTAAGTGTTTATTCTCTGTTACTGCCAAGTAGTTCTCACTGCTGTCTGACATTCTCTCCACTTACACAAATGCCTGGTTGTTCTTGCTGTTGTCACCATGTCAGCCTTACAACTGATCTCTTCTTGGGGTTTTCCTTAATGTGTGTTTCCAGATCGCAGACCTTTTATTTCCTGGGCTAGATCTTTGCCATGTATGAAGAGATGGGTTTTTTGTGGGGGTCCTAACCTTTGCAGCCTATCCAGCTGGGATTTGGACCCTACAAGCTGTTGGGAAGCCACTGGTAGTAGCTAAAAAAGTGACTTGAAAAAAAATCCTCCACCCAAAGCAGCGTTTATGGTCTCATGTTGAGAAGTGGAGCTCACCAAGGGTGCACCGGGTTCCCAATGAGAATATGCTCTTTTTCCACTGTGGCATGCCTGTTTCTCTGCTTGAGTCATCATACCAGTGCCTGCCTCTTTTACTCAACATACTGCTCTTTTTGAAGGTTCTTGTCTTTTTTCAGATCTTAAAACAGAGAGCTGAGCAGTTCTTACCTCAGATCCACAGCTGAGAAATAGCCCCTCAGAGCTACAAACCTGGATGTTGTGTTTTGTAGCAAACTTCTTATCTATACTGCTTTTTTTTTACTCTTTCCTTCTCTTTGATTTAGTGTTTCACATTCAAGAAGACAGCAGTAATGAATTAGATAGAGGAGCAGAACTGTACACACTGGCCAGAAAGGTGTAAACCTGGCACATTCCCAGTTTCACAGAATGAACTCCATCCCTGTGGCAGCAGCTGTACATATCGTGTCTGGCTTGTGCCAGGTTGCACGTGTTAACACCGGTGCTGAATTTGGCTCATTTGCAGGATAGCTGCCACAACATAAAATGACATATGTGTTTGCAGTATGGTGGAACATCAAATGGAATCAAAGAATAAATTGTGACTGTCGTTTGTGTAACTGTGGAATCGTCTTAAGGTATAATTATTTTCAGTGCTTGTGTGCTTTTAATTCATGACAAATTATATGCAGGTTTTATCCCAGGATAATAACAGAGAATTTTTCTAAATGCAGCATAAGATAATTACACAACCGTTTATATTTTAATTCCTAATGCCTTACGAGTGATCAAGTGACCTTAACTCTAGCTGTTATTCTACATATGATACGCAGATCTTTTCAAAACCCAGATTTAAAGATTAATCCTTGCAAAGATTTAATCCTTGCAACAATTCTGTGAGGTACATACATGAGCAAAGTGCACTCTAGAGGTTAGGCCATACAGAAATCGGTGTTAAACAAAAACTCAGCCTTCTCATTTACCACACCCATGTTTGCATCTGCTGCTTTGGGGGGCTGCAGAGAAATCGAAATTGTGACCTCTCTCGCAGAATAAACTGCTCCTTCTTCTCCAAAGTGGGTGTAGTCCCAGGACATTTTTCTTCCTTTTTCTATGTGTCTGCCTGACCTTTGCAGCTGAACTTTGGGATTCTGCTGACTGTGCAGCCTCTTCAAGGCTCTGCAAGAAAGTCTACATATTTTAGGGGTTGTTTGCATCATAAATATCTGATTGTGGGAAAATCAATATAACTTTTCTTCATTTAGCTGCTTTATACAACAGTGCACAAAGATCCAGGCACATTTGCACAAACATCCAAGCATAATGAGGTTTAAAGCTCATGATTTGGAGAAATTTGCATCAGCAGTGTGGGCTCTGGGGCCACTTTGTTGCCAGTTACCCTTTTTTGTTTGGGGTACGTCAATGTTCAGCTAATGTGTCATGTGGGAGAGGACAAAGAGGCTTCAATGGAGTCTGAAATTTCAGTTAATCTCTCTGTGGTGACACACTGACAGATAGGAAACCAACAGAAAGAGCATAAGGAAACAAAACAGTAAAAAATTGCCAGAAAAGCTGAAAATACCACCCTGTCTCTAATGTGGGAGCAGCCATCTGACTGTATACTACCAAGCTAGTATCTTAAGAAACACCTCAAAACTGCATTTTTCGACGCTGAGGTTATTTTGTTTTCATTTTAAAAAGAGTGCAATAACCAAGTAATGATGTAAGAGCTGGTGATGCTGTCAAAAACTGTAACCTCTTAGATCATATTATTGCACTGTTGTACCCAGAATATTGATTCAGAAAAGGTTCTGCTTTCATGATCAGTGTTTGAGAAAAAAAGGCTTTTGAATCAAAAGGTTTGAACAGAAACATTCAGACTATAAAAGCCTATATGCATTTGTGTTCTTTGTTAAAATCCAGCCAAAAGGAAAATACTGCTTCTGCAGATTATTCCCACATTAGACCCCATGTAGTTTCTGGCTGTGAAATATATCCAGAAGTGCTGTTCTATGCTGGGAGTGTGTTAATGCAACAGCAGCGTTGGGGACATCACTCCCTCTACACAGTGTGCAGGGACACCTGGCATTGCTTCTAATCTCTAATATTTTGGTATTAAAGCCTTGTTACTCTTAGGAAAATCAGTGTCCCCTGAAATCTATGGAGAATACTGTTTCCAGAAAAAAATTAAGGAGGAAGAACAGTTGTTTGAGAGGAAATCTTGTCAAAGCTGCTTTTTAAAATATTTAGTGGAACTACAATCAGCTGGTGGCCTGGAGTATTTTCTGCAGACTACTTGCAGACAGTATTTGCAAAGTTTTAAAAGTCTTCCCCTCCCTCAGCTCTTACCCTGGACTCAGCTCTTACCCTGGGCTCAGCTCCTTAACATTGGCTAGCAAGCATCCATCCTTCACAGGTTTACTGTGTGACTGAATATTTCAGCCTGGGGGTGTAATGAATATGTCCAGAGTTCCTCGTGAGAACTGAACAGTGTGAGCTTGTGAGGAGGCTCACTGGTTAAATTCACACTTATATGAAAAGCCACATAGAAGTCAGAGGGCAGAGGAGAGAAAGAAGCGCCTAAAGACAAGAAAGGCAGGACCAGAGGAGAGCATGTCATTCAGAGGAGTTGTGTGAAATCTGACAAGTGTGCATAAATATTGGGCCTGCACATAATAGGGCTGTGATTCTGCAGTTCCTGCTGAAGGGAGGTCAGCGGGATGCCTTGCGCGACGGATAATGAACCGCTCGCATCAATACGTGCAGCACGACTTGGGAGCATGAATAGCTGTGAATACTATAGGTTCACTTTGCTTTGCAGAAATTAAAATGGGTATTGAATTTCAGTTGTGGGTGGTCAGGTTTTTCAGTTTTATTTTGATATTATTTTTCTCTTATTTTTATGTCTCGGTGTCGCTTAATGGTGTTCAGAAAGTTTTATTTTTAAGGAGAATCCCTGCTGAACCATTTGGAAGGAACATAGAGACTACTTTTTTCATCTTGCAGTGTGTGCAAGGCACTGCTGGAATCATAGCAACAAGTGTGTACATAATGCTGTAGAGAGCCCAGTGGCAGAAAGTGACGTTAAAAACCAGAGGTATTTTCTTTAAACACCAGTCAGAATCAATCATTTGCTATTCCTAAAGTGTAAGTAGTTTTATTATTATCTGAAAAGTGAGGAGGAGATTTCAGATAAGTAAATGCCTTCTAATAAAATTGATGTTTATTCCTCTTAGAATTTAAGGTTGCAGCAAGCTTTCATTCTATTTCTTTCATTTCTATTCTATTTTCTTATAAGGCTAGACTATTTGGCTAAAACCTGCCATTTTTATGTTGACAGTTAGGGAAATGAATAGGCACAATCTGAAGAGGATTCATCCAAATGAGTTTCAGTTCCAAGTCATTAACAATAATTATCTCAATTGGAGTTTTATTTTGCTTAATTCTAGATCTACGTTTACTTCAAGTTTCTTTGTCTCCTTCTGGGGCATAAACTGCTTTCTCCAGTTTTCCTATGTAAATGAAAGCATGTTAAAAATTCATACTCTAGTTATATGCAAAATAAGGAGTAAATAACAAAGCCAGATTAGGAAATTTGTTGTCATTCAGGCCATTTGGCGTGGCCAGGAAGAGCTTTTCCTGCATTGACAGGTGAGCCAAGTAGCCCGGGGACATATTTCTGTATGGGAGAGAGAAAGTGCTGTGTGCCTGTCTGAGAACCATTTTTTTGTAATAACTTCATGTCCCTTTAGTGAATTTGAAGATGTGCAAGTGTTGAACAGTCAATACTTTTTCATGGTGTTTTTGTGTATGCTGCAAACTTTTACCTGATTTATTTCCTACCTTCTTCTATTTTTTCTTTTCTCCATTTTTTAAAATTTTCTTTTTATTTTTCTTTTTTGTGTTTGTTTTTTTTTTTTTTCTCTTTTTCAAAGAGGCACTGTGGATCTCTGAGGGCTTCCATTTCTCACTTGCTGATCCCAATAAGCAAAGTCCAATGTCCCCCTCAGGATAAGAGTACTCTACCTCCTGCTTTGCATTTAGAGGCAAAACACTGCCAAAGATGGGGGAGAATCAGTGCCCGGAGAGAGAGACCTGAGCTTTGACATACTTTAGAGATTTACAGGGAGAAAAAGTGGGTGCTTCTCCATTTCTGTTTATCTCAGAGCTTCCTTCAGGGCTCTTGGGAGCCTGGCAAGGTAGGGCAGTGAGGGAAGGAAAAGTAAGTGTTGAAAGTGATTCCTTGGTTGAGACCAGCTGCTAATTGCCTGTGGTTTTACTTGCTCTGTCCCTCCCAATATTTAAGGTGTCAAGACTGGCAGGATCTTAGAAAAGAGCTTACTAAAGGATCTGGGGATTTCAGGTTTCTCAAACAAGCAAAAAATCACCACACTGAGATTTCTAAGAGCAGAACAGAAGTGCACATTTTATCGAAATCCTCCATAAAACCTATAATCATGTAAAATTTGCACTGTTAATAAGCAGACACATGGGAAGATCAGTCCCATAAGCAGTTTTATTCCCCTTATTTCTTGGTCAGTGGGCAGAGCATGTATTCAGGTAGCAACCTTAGCATGTCTGCTTTAGGACCACCAAGAATTCCAATTATGCAGTTCTTTTGCTGTGGGAATCTTTAATGCAGCTATTTATGCCCTCACTTTAAGCACTGACACTGCAGTACCCTTTGAGATAGGGTGGGCCCTCAGCTAAGAAAAAGCTTACCTGTGAAGAGATGCTTTTTCCAGGTGGCCAAGAAAGAAAGAGCCAGCAATGAATTAAGTGGTAGAGAGAAACAGTTTTCGTGTTTTAATTAGAAAAATGAAAAGTGGATGAATTTCCTCATTGTAATAGTTTCTGTCATCTGAGAAATAATGATCTAAAAAAAATTGTAGGTCTCTGCCAGTCCTTCCTCAGGGCTGTCATTATTCACTCTAATGCATACATATTATTCGTAGTCATTAATCTTCTGCACCCAGGCTGGTATAAAGCCTATTCTCCTATTAGTTACCATGTTTCAGTTCAAAAGCTCTTCCACTGATCCAGCCCAGACATTTCCATTTTATTACTCCTGCGAGAGTAAAAGCTTTTTGTGAATTCTTGCATTGAGCAGTGGTAGAGAAGGAATATTTAGCTACATGGTTTGAAGTTCTTCTTTCCCCTTTTTGTTTTGCTTTGGTAGCCAGAGAAAAGAGGTGGAGGTTTATCAAGTCCCTTACCAAATCTGTGCTTGCTTTTTCTTCTGGCTTTGTAGAATAATCTTAGATTTGTGTCCTCGCCTGTCAGACCTTGGTATGGCTTCAGGACATGACCTGACCGCCTCCTTTCATCAGGCATCCCTGCTGCCTTGCTTTTAATCACAGCAGAACAACAGCAATTGTGTCTAATTAGATACCTCTCTGCAGCAACCCCTGAATGATGTCCAGTCTCCTACAATTCCTGTTTCAGTGGAGACAACGACAGCCTTACGCCTCCTGAGGCCTTAGTCCAAGCCTCAACGAAGTTAGTGGAAATGTGAGACTTTTTTTTTTAAAGGCATTAAAAAAGTGGAGATGGGTATGATTTCGACACAGAATTTTATTCCACTATGGTGTCTGGTATTTAGCCATTTGTATATGGTAAAATCCCTGTACTTCATATGATGATTTATAGTAAGAAAATCAAAGTGCCTGCTTTACGTTTTAGTCAAGAAGCATAAAAAATGGTACTTCCCCTGATCATATTCCCAGGCTGCAGTCATCAGCAGGAGCAAGCCATTGCTGCTTTGCTCTACCTGAGTGCTTTGCAAAGCTTTCCACATATGAAGAGGTTCTTAGGAGTAGGCAAATCAAATACAAAGCACATCAGGATGTTCCTGCTCTGATGCACTTCAGCATGAGAAGTGCACAGAGATCAGAAGGTCTTTGGAGTTACTGTCTAAAAATGGCTTTTCAGAAGATGATTTGCAAATCATCTTCAGAGACCTCCTTTACTAGGCAGCAAGAACAGCAAGATCTGCAAAGGGATCCATAAGCTCTTCCCATGTGTTTTGGTGCATGGTTACAACCAAGGACACATTGACTGACATAACATTTCAGGGACTGGTGAAGTCAACAGTACTGCTCAGCTTTTTCATATTTTATTCTTTTTTTGAGAATGGACCCATTAGCTGTCAGTCTTCATTTGTTATCATAATAATTTCATACTAAAAACACCGTGTGCAAAGTGACTCACTTTACAGATTCATTCCCTCAAAAGAAGAGGGATGGCACAAGTTTCCCAAGCTGCCTCACAGTGCAGACATGGTCCCTTCCCGCTCACTGCCTTGTCTTGGGACTGGTCATGGCTGTGGTGACCTTGCACTGCTCTGGTGGATCCTCCAGTTTCTGGAGCGTAGAAGGCTTCTTATCCAGAAGCAGCTCCTGAAACCAGCCCTGGCTGTGTGACTGCAGCTCACCCGACATAAGAGCATGCAAATGTGGTATGGTATGGTTATTGTTTTGTTTGGTTGGTTGGGTTTTCTTTAAAGTGCATCCATGTTACTATTTTAGGCTTGTTTGTTTTGATATTAGCAAGAAAAGCAGAAAGGAGAACAGTGGGATAAGTTCTCAGATAAGTCTGGAAAATAATTATTTTCCTGATTTAAGGGAATATAAATATAAATATAAATGGGTCATCTTCTTTTTCCTTCTATTCTGCATTGAAAAAGAAATCAGATAAAACATTGTCCTTCATAACAAATCTGTATGAAAACAAAGTACAGGACTTAGGCCCCAAATAGGATGCATTTAGAGAGGGATGAATACAACAAATTGAAGCCGTGAATTCCTCCTTTGGACAGATGCTGAGCACCATTGCCTCCCCAGAAACCAGCTCTTTGATGCACTGAGGCAGCGCAATGGAGAGGCTCAGGGCAGTCAGCTCCCATGTCAAGGTGTGGAAAGCTGTCTGTCCTTCCCAGGAGCTATGGAGCAGACCAAAAAGCATTATCTCAACCCCTGCTTTTACCCATCTCTCTAGGAGCCATTCTCAGAGGTTTGAGACCCTTGAGACTCTCTTCCAAGCCTCCCTTCCCCACATAAGACTCAGTAATGCACAATTTGTCTATTTTTGTGCTTTTGTCCTCAGAGTCAGAGCATCCTTCTGTATCCAGAGGCAGAGACCATGAATCCCAGCAAGCAGCTTGAGGCAGCTCATTTTAGGCTTCAAAGCAGCAGTAGCATGAGAGAGTGCAGCCCCTGCACACTAACAGAGCCACCCCAGCTCCCCACAGGCAATCAGAAGGGATTCCTTTTAATCTCAGTCCAGCCCCAGGAAGAGGCAAAATAGTCAAGGATAACCAAACACCTGTCCAGGTTGGAGTCTCCTCAGAAACATGCTTCATACTGAATTGTTTTGCTGTTAGCATTTATAGAATGTTTATAATTTTTCTGTGCATTTTTAATTTTTGCATCTAAAGCACTGTGTTCCCACTTGGACTCGTCATACTCCTTTCTAAGCACATTTTTGTGAAGCTATATCCATCATTTAGTGTTTTTCATTTTATATTTACAGGGTTGCTGCTGACAGACCTCTGTAGACTGGTTTTACTAAGGAAATGCAGATTTTGCAATTATACACTCTCCTAACAATTTCTTTCCCTCCTGTCTATTTCCAGCTGCAGTTTGGTGCATAGGTAGCCTAGCACTCTTATCCCATGAGGGCAACTCTTCCTTCACAGAATATGCTGGGAGGGTGGGTGGACATTGCACTGACATGCTTGGAGGAGCTCTGTCCCCTTCTTGTCACTTGTCCCTGCCCTGGCTTTGCTGTTTCCTAATTACAAGTGCTACACTCTGGCTTGAATTTCATCCCTATAATTGATGACTCTGTTCATTGTAGCAGAACTAAGTTTATTTGTGCTTGAACTGTGACTCCTATGGCTTGCTGAATACAAATGTCTTGGGGGTGACCCATTACCTGGCAGTAAACGGCTGTGTGCACTGAATGATGTATAGGAAAGTGCGTCACAGGTAGCAGCTATCCAAGGTTCAAAAATGTCACCAGCTCTCCAAGTGTGAATTTGCTGTCATTTTGCTCTATTTTTATGACCCCGTTTTTCAGAGTGCAATGTCCTTAAAATTGTGAAATGATAGATGGGCAGCCAAGGATTACAAATACTATCTGGGACATGTTTGTTGGGGATCATTGCAGTTGGCCTTTAATCTCTCTGCTTCTTTAGAATTTCATTTAATTCTTTATAGAAACAGCAGGTTGCTCTAATACAGGAGAGATTGAATAGTCTTGTACTTGTAGTTGCCTGCTCAAGGAAAATTTTCCTTTCCATCCCCAATGTAAAGAACAATCCTGTGGCTGTTGATCTATTCGTGTGGAAAGCACAGATGTTGTGCAGTTCTGAATATCTTTCTCTGAAAAAAAACTTCCAAAACTGTTCTTTTTTCTAGATTCTATGATATTTGCTGTTTACACCCATACCTTGAACACTACAGAGATTGCAGAGCTGTGTGCTTTCTCCATCTGCCAGTTTTGTAAACAGCTGCAGTAACCTCCTGACCTAGTATGGGCTTGGAGCTTTGCTCAGCTCCTCTCCTCTCCTTTATCAGTGCTGTCCAAATCATGTTGAACTCTGCTTTGTCCCATCACTGTCAAACTCTCCAGTTTGTTCCTCCAGTCCTCTGAAGCCTGTCCTGATAATGGGACTGCCAGCTATGTAGTATTACTTTCTAAAAAGTCTTGGTGGCAGAAAATTAGCAGGCTCTACCTCTGCAATTGGACAGCAGGTGGCTATTCCCTGGGTATATACTGCTTACTTACTCTTCTTCTGGAAAAAATCCCCAACCTTTATGCTTGTAATAGATTGGCTGTGCTACAGGAAATGCCAGGCTGGGTGTGCAGTGATCAGCAATAAAGTCTTCCTTTGGGAACACAAACTCCCAGTCCCCTCTCTGAGCACTATCTGGCCTGCAGTGCCATTCAGTAAAGCATTCTGGGGAAGCATTTTTTCATGGAGAAGAGGAGGGAAGGGCAGTCGGCCTCTGTTTTCAGGCAGTTTGCATTTAGCACTGGGTGATGCCGCTGATGCCAAGCAGTGCGAGGTGGATGGTGGATGGCAGGGCAGGTATGTCATGGACTGCTTTTTCTACCGGTTGTCTGTTTTGCCCAGGCTGCCACAGTAAGAGTCATCACAAGAGAGAAGAAAAAGACTTAAAAAAAGTTGAACAAGTTGTTTCATCTTCTCAGGGAGTTTTGCAACCCCTGTCTGGTCCAGAGAGGTGGAGAAGGGAGCCCGCACTGGCACTGCTGGCCAAGGGGCTGGCTGGGTGCCTGCCCTCACTGTGAGCGACACCGTTTCCCTCTGGGCATGCTGAAGCGTTGCCTGGGCTATGAGCACCACGCGTGTGTCATTCCGTAGGGTTTCGTGGCTGACGATGAGCACTGTTCCTGTTGCCAAGCTGTTTCAGGACAGGTCTGCTTCTGTGTGTACATAGTGCCCAGCACAATTTTCACGGGCTGTCTGCTACAGGATTACACTAACGAGGTAATTAGAGGGCTCAGGCAGTGTCAGCACAGCACATACCACTCGGATTAAGCCTGACTCTTCCACAAGTTCTTTCCCAAAGGGGTGCAGACTGACATGGCTCCCTTTTGCGGGCTGGTGCTCAGTCACTACAGCTTAGCTGATGTGTAGGAATTTGGGGTGCTGCTCCTGCCTCCTGTGCCAGTGGGGAGCAGGGGGCTGGTGGTCCTAGCAATGGTTACCATGGGCATTACAGGCATAATAGGGTGGGAGATGGAGCAGCAGAGGCCTGGCAGCAACGCACTGCTGCGGTTGGCATGGATGCCACTCCTGCCTGGTGGAATTGTGAGGGATGTGGCGGCAGTGGTTTCCTCCTCAGGCTCAGGTGGTGCCCGGGCAGAGGTTTAGCACATGTGTCCATGATGTGGGGTTAAGGAACGGGCACAGTGTGCAGAACTCACATTTAATAGCTGCACAAGTGGAAAAATGACAAGGCTTGGAGGGATGTTTGCTCCTGGCACATCAGTGTCACTCTACTAGTGTAGCAGGAGGGGAAAAAGGCAGCACAGCAATCATCTGCCTGGCTTCCTGCTAGTTTCCTTCATGTGAAAAAGGACCCCCCATGAAAAAGAGAAGTCTGGTCTCAGTGTGTTATAATTTTCTTTATGTATTGTGAAAAATGTAGTGCAATTGGGATATTTTATATCTTAACAAAATGGGACAGAGAGGGATTTTTAAAATATATTTTAATGAATTTAACAAGTTATTAAGAAGTGTTTGGGCAGAACTATGTAGGACAGTGATACACATTAGTGGTTAGGATCTCAGCTGTCTATTGAAGGATTTATTTTATTATATTGATAACAATTATTATATTACTGGGCTATATCCTTTACCAATTGTTTTCGTAATTATTTAGTAATTATTATATTAATAAGAATTATTATATTGGTTTCTGGTCCCCACATCAGCCTCCACTGACCAAATATTAAATGAAATGATGTGTTGTGAGCTGAACACAGAGGCAGCCCAGCTGTCTCCCATCCTCCTGAGAGCTGCTGTCTAACCTTCCAGGGTTTCAGAGAGCAGGTGCAAACCTGCTGCTTCCCTCCCCAGCACGCTCCCAGACCTGTCACACCACATTATTTGTAAACACCAAGGCAGCTAATATCACAGAGTGCATGTGAAGGGCACCAGGAAGCCGCATGAGACAGACAGTGCTGTGTGTCCGTAGTAAGAGGCAAAAGAAAGAGGCTCCTCCAAAGCCCCTATTCATAAGCTTAGGACAATGGAGTAATGCAGCGTTAGGGAAATTTAAGCTGGTGCTGAAAGCTAGTGTGCTTTTCTACTCTTTTACTCAAGGGATGCCTTTTATCCTGAACTGCAATGCTTATGATATTTCAGACATAGCTTGCTTTACTAGGTCATGTGAATGATGAATATCACCGTATTTAGAGGTTTCTAGTAAATGAAACACACATGGGAATGAATGGAGATATAGATCACTTGCGTCAAGCACAGCTTTATCAGGGCTTGGTGAGATATCTTTTTCAAGGGCCTACAGCAATTGAAAAGCAATTAGAATTTCATTGTACTTTCCAGTTCCGTTAACCATCCTGTAAATATGTACAAGAGTTCCCAATGAAAAGGCTGCCACCGTGCTTTCACTGCACAGCCGTTGTAATGCAGAAGCATGGGATAGCAGCAAAGCAAAACTTCGGTCGAATACTTGGTCGACACTTCAGGCCTCAAGAAAGAATGGAAAGCCACCCTGTTCTACCTTAAATAAGGGATGTTGCTACAGAAATGGGAAATGCTTCCTTTCCCCAAGTGGACAGGTAACAGTACAGGACGGTGCAGTGTGATAGCTGAAATCTGCCCCTCCTAAAGAAACAAGTCCTGGTCATCATCTGGGTCATGTTCTTTTCTTCTTAGAAGTGTTTACTCATCACTGATTTAAGAGTGCCAGAGCTCTGCACAAAGGGTTTTTTCTTTATGTACAAGACTGGACAAACAGGGACAGCTCTAAAGCAGTGAGATGAAGCAGAACCACGCACGTCTTCAATGTCAGGGTCTAGCAAATCCAAAGCTGCAAAAAGCTAAGAGGGAAACAGCCTGCAGTGACCAGCAGAGCTGCATTTGTGTGGATGGGGTTTGCTGGAGAAGGAGCGTGGAGATCCCTGTCTTTTTTTATCTCCTGACAGAATCTTCCTATGCAGTCCTGCACAGTGCCTGGAAAACATGTGCAGTGAAGTATTCCTGAGCAGTGATTAGTGGTGCAGTTAATGAACACTGGTTTACATCTCTTGGGGATAAATCCACCTTCTGACCATCTGTTAACATGAGGATCTGGTTTTCTTCTGATTCACATAGATGCCAAGCAGAATTACCTTCGTTTAAATCACTGGTGTGTCTTGGAGAGTGCTATTAAAAAGTTGGTCCATTGGCAAGATCTCTTAATGAGTCACATTCTGTGGGGCAGAGATCATGTCTCTCTGGATGGTTTGTTCATTCTTGAACATGAGAGGGCCCAACAGCTAACAAGAATTTAGCTCTTGTTATGAAATGCCAGTGTGCAGCTCTGAAGCTGTTAGCCTTGCAGTAATCTGCAAGTGGTCTGCTTCACCTACTGCTGGATTTGGAGTAAGTGGATTTGGTTACTTGTGCATATTTTTTTTAAATACTGTCAGATCCCTCACAGGCAGTATCTTCTAATGAATGCAAATGAAAATTGTGATTATCCATTTCAAAGCAATCATTAGCAAGCCATCATTGACACAGAACATTATTTATACAGCTCATAAGCACCAGTGATGCTGGTGCATAATTCCTCACACATCACAGTAATAGAAACTGCCCTCAGGGCTGGACTTTCCAATCCAGCCTCTCTGTTTTTGAGTTGCAGACGTTGTCACTTCAGTGACTGACTACTGGATTTTGCAGGTTCAGTTTGATGCACATATGATAGCAAGCCCACGCTTGCCAGACTGCCACCCAAATTACTTGCTCCTCTAAGCAGCAGTGAATAAAGTGACAAGATGTCAGCTCTTAGGGACTCTTGGTTCTCTCATTTTCCAAATCCTTCTCTACCAATGCCTGTTCACATCTCTATTCTCATCCTACTCGGCACTTGCTTCAGTATGAGAACTTGGGGCCCATCATGTGTTTACATGTACAATTGCTCTTAACTCAAATTTTATTTCCATTTTTTGCTCAACCTCTAATTCCAGTGTATTGACTCCTGCTTGCTGTTCCCCCCGTGGGTAGTCTTGCTTTCACTGCTCAGTTTGCAGGACTCTTCTTCCACCTGTTAAACATGGAATTCACCAGAAGATGCAAATTACCTCTTCCTGTCCGTGCTAGGCTTCTAGGGAAAGTGAAAATAATAATGTCTCTTCCCGCTGTTAATATTGTAATCCATACATCCAATAATCTTTTGGGAAGTTTAACTTTTAAAACACTGGGCCCCCATATGTTAGCTCTCCTTGGTAGCCAAGAGGTCCATCAACAAATTGCAGTAAGACTGTAGAGTAGGAAATGTCTGCACAAGTAACCACTTTCTTAAGAGACTGTGTTAACCAAAGGACTAATAAAATCTTGTTTAACCATTATTGAAAGACTTTTTGATAGACAGCCAACCCTGGTTGGTCTCTTGAGTATAGAAAGTAGTATAGAAATGTTCCTTCTAGCATTGATTCATATCAGCTTCAGATGCCAATCTCCTGTACATCAAAGAGAAATGCTCATTTATTGGACCATTTTACATTTTAAATCATTTAAGCTTGTAGCACATTCCACCTACTTTTAGCAGCAGCATCCTCTGCCCTTAGTCCAGCTAAAACAGCAGCTGTGTTGGTTGGTGTTTCATACACACGTGCAGCCTGGTCCCACAGTGGTGAAATGGAGATCTTGCCTTGTTTTCATACAGGGCTTAGGGAGTTATGGCCAGGCAGGCCCTTGTTGCCATGCTTGTGTTCAAGTCGTCCACTGATACTTGTGAGGGAAGTTTCTCCCTGTAATCCACTGGCAGTCCCCAAGGGTAAATATTCCCTTCTTTTTCTTACACCAAGGACAGACTCAGCCTAAGGTTGAGTCTCTGCCTTACAGAAATACAAAGCAGTCTCCCACCTGAGCACTGATTACAAGGTTGTTCTTAAGCAAATCCAAATGGGACAGTGTGAAAATGCTTAAAATGAGGCCTCATCTAGGTCAGTATGTTACAAACCTGTTAGTCTGGATCTGTGAAATCTATTGTTTCAGTGAGGAGGGGAGCTTACAGTTTCCAAAGATGGATGGCTACCTACCTGTTTCTCTGTGATCCATGTCATCTACCTAAATTTTAATTCATTTCCCCTTGTTTTCCAAGTATTATCCTGTATTACACAGCAAAGTCTTCATTACTTTGTCTTGCACATCATAGTCCCTGTGTTTATATCCTCTAGCTTCTCAAGCTGCATGTGTCTAAGTGTAGTTTTCTGCCTATAGGTAAGAGCAAGCGGTTTTTAGCATTTGGCACAAGGCTTTTCATTTCTAGCATGATGAGTAGCTACGTGCTATAACTGAGCATTGAGATGTCTACTGATAGCCTCATCCCTGACTCTAAGATCTTACAAATTAAATGCAGTATCCAGACAACCTCCTTTCACTCAAGCTGTTCTTGCTTGAAGTCACATGGAAAAGAAGTGAATGTGAGGGTCAGGGCTATGCCCCATATCTCTTCAACCATAGTGACCCCTCTTGCATGCCCGGGAGTGATGCTGCTGACTGCTGATTGCTTTCAGTTACATATATGCTTCCAGAACAACACCATATTAAAAAAAAAAAAATAAAAGAGAGAGAAAACAGTAACTGTTTATCCTGCCTAAGCTTGTGTAACAGGTTTTTATATGACAACTTTAGTGTTTAAAGTCTTTTTAAATCAAACTGTTTCAGTATCCAGAAAAAGACATTCCTCTTACTCAGCTTCATTAGTTATAGGAAATCACTGGATTAAAGTAGAGAGCAGATTAGCAAAAATAAACTGTAGTATGTCTTGGGCATATGGTGCTGCGTATGAATGGGTTTTAGCTACTTATGTGTGTATAACAAAGAGTAGAAGGAGAGATTTGTCTTTGTGTGCAATAATTATAATGTGCAGTAGCTGCATAGCTGAACAGGCAGAAACTACAAAGCCAGGGGAAGCTTTTGGTTTGAATTTGTGTAGGGTGTGTGCACTGGTCCCTGAGCTCACATTGCGTTTTCTGCCAGCTCATGGTTGGGCACAAGACTGGACTTAGCTAATTAACAGGATGCCTCTCCCTCCTTTCTCTTCCTCTTTGCTGGGCCCATGCGTTGCAGTGCTGGGTTAGTGTGGGTTACAGAGATTGGGATTTAGCCCATCTGACACGGGAGCAGGCGCTGATCCAGGGACACTGCTCCATCACATGGACCAGAGGAGAGGCATACTGTGGGCAACCCATGAGAGTCCAGGCTTTACCTCAGTTGGAAATTGTCCCCCACAGGACAAATATAAACAGAAGTAGTAAATAAGAGAGGCCAGAATACCAGGGTGATCTGGGGAGTATAGGCTCTGGACACAGAGCAACACGGCCTGCTTTGAATTCAAATTCCAAAGTTTCCAGCTTCTTGCTTCTTTTTTATCTAATACGTTTTGATCCCCTCTGATACCTCAACCTGAAAAGTGTCAAATGTATGCTTTTTTCTAAATAGGCCCCGCTCACATCACTTTGGACACCAGTCCTGACACACAAGCAAACACTGGTAACGTCCTGATGGTGCTCCACCTCTCACTTCTCAGGAAAACTCTGCTTTTCCATTTGGGTGTTGAGAGGTTTCTCAGTGAAGATGACATCATTTCCATATCTTAAGAATATTTGCTTATAAAAGGATATAAAGATTTGCAAAACCAATCAAATCTGATTTTATGAAGTAAATTCAAAAATACCTGGAGAATTATCTAGTCTTTATCTGGGCTTCTGAATATGTTTGCTAGCACAGATTAACAAACAGTGTTATGCCACAGAGCTTAAACAAGCTTGTCCTTGCCTATTTTTTGGGGGTTTGCTTTCCTCTGAGGTTTCCACAATGTGTTTCACATTGACTGTGAGTAAGATACTTGGACTTCTGCCCTGGATTAATCAAACATGAATCATTGCCCCATGCAAAAAGAAAGTTTATCCAAAAATTGTGGTGGTCCACAGAAGAAAAAGGGGGGGATGTTTCCCCCTCTGTGAAGTTTCAACTAATTTTATTCCTTGCTTTGGTGGGAAATTCTGAGTATTAAAAGATTCACTGACAAGCACCAATCATCTTGTTCTTTTAAGGATTATTATGAAAAAATTAATCCCCAGCTGCACAGGAACATATTCTTTCTTTCTTTCTCCTAAATTAATTGTATAGTGGTGAGACCTGCCAAACTTGCAGGCTTTGTGTTTAGCTTATCAATAACTCGGTGTTGCTTCTGTTGCAGAGTTCCCTGAAGAGGAGAGGCAGCAGAGAAATCCACAAAGAAAAAAAGACATTTACTCAGGTATGGTTTCCATGAACATGCAACTTTGAGCAAAATCACATGATAGAACTCAAAATTTGTTTTTATGGGTTTTGACAGGGCCATTGGGTATACTAACTAGAGTGCAATTAGGCCTTAATCTACTGAGACCTCCCAGAGATAATGCAGAAGCAATTTAGGACACAAGTGCAGTCTCTAAAACGTGCAGCTTCTCAGGCTCACTGTGCTTGTATCCATTGATTCAGGCTGCAGGTTTTCTACAAGAAGAGCAAATCACCTTGCCTCACAAAAGAATTGGATCGCAGCTCAGGGACTAACTAAATTTATACACTGTGCCAGAGACTTTGTGCTAATGAGTGTCTTGGCAGGAATACAGTTCACACACTGCAACGACACCTCGCGAGCTCTTGTGTCGCAGCCCAGGGTTTGATTTTCCTGATATTGCACGAACTTGTGCTCCCCAAAGCTGAGGTACAACAGAGAGCCTAAGATGCCCACTCAGTTTCTCTTTGGACACCAATTTTACTGGAATCTCATAGGTCAGTCCTTCTCAGGAAAGCAGTCTGCCCTGTTTCCTCTGCTTTTTGTGCTGACTGTAGGAGTTAAAGCTTTTCCCAGCACCTACACAGTTACTGTTTATAGCCAGAGAGATGGGGATAGTATTTCACCTCACCGGGAAAGGAGCCAAGAGAGACATTGTGCCTTCATTAGTGAAGGGATGCACTTCCCCTGCTGCCCCCTTGGCAGGCTCGGTGTACACAGCCAAGACCTATGGGTTGTCTAGTCTTAAAATCCATTGATTTGTAACAGAAACCATAATAAATCACTACAATATGTTGAACTTGAGGTTGTAGGGCAGGCAGCAGAGCGGGCATACTGGGGGATTGTGGTGGCCAGAGCACTTCAGCCTGCCTTCCCAGAACACAGCAGACCGAGCGTCCTCGCCAAGATGACAGAAGCATGCCTTAATCATGCCTTAAAATGCGGCACTTGCTGTGGAGAATTATTTAAGTCATCAGTCAGGTCAGAGAGTTTATTTTTCTGCAAGTATGTAAGATATATGGATGAAATATATACACATGCCCACACACATACAAATTACAGATGAAGCTACATGCAGCCATGATTGTGTCCATAGGGGTTTGTGGGCAGCACTGTCCTTCCTTTCCTCATTCCTGGAAACACAGAGCTGTTCAAAGGGAATGTATTCTCTTGCTTACTTCCTCCTCCCAAATCCAGGCATCAAGAGCAGCTGTAGTTTGCCTTGGAAAGCCTTAAAAACGACTTCACAAAATTAACTGAGTAACCAAGTGAGAGCTCAGCACTACTTACAGCACAGAGAAGTGATCCCAGTAGCCACATGGGGAGAAAAACCTTTACCCTCTACACACACATCGTAACTCTTGCAAGCAAAGGATTTGGGCTTGGAAATGAAAACCATTGCATCAGCACTCTGCAAGGGAGCCATTCAGTTTTCTTCACCAATTCTTTAGGGTAGAAGAGACGGAGAAAGAACCCTATATACTAACATGGCCCAGCTTGTATGTACATGCCCTGGCTATCTCCCAACTCCAGGGTATTACCCAGAGCTGTCTCCAAATCCAGGCATCCATTCAGAGGTATTTGCTGGTTGAGATCAGGGCACATCACAGCAAGCGCCTGACTCGGTCAAAGACATGCCAGGTCCTGGGGCATGGCCCAAAAGTGTTGGTACACACACAGCCCAGGAGGTTGAAAATGCTGCTCTTCAGGGACAGACACCCTAAATACCTAGAATGAGTTCAAACACCCATTATATGTTTTGTGACTGAGAAGGCCTTAAACTTAGATTCTGTGCATCCACATGCTTACAGATATGTATAGCATGTGACAAGACTGGTGTTTTTACTTACTGAGAGCTCGTCATGAAAATTAGCTGGAACATCACACCCACCACAGGGCACACCAAGTAAATAATACCCATGAAGCTGATTGTCTTGAAGTTGTGTAAAAGCAGAACTCATAGTAGCACTCACCCCTCTCTGCAGTATTGAAGAAAAAAGTTTTTATTCAGCAGAATTGCAAAACGGAACTTCTTGGAAAATACCAGGCACCAGGCAAAACACAAAGAAAAGTGGTTCTCCAGCGCAAGGTAGGAGAGCTGGCACTCAGCCAGATGCTTGGGTGCTGGTTGTACTGCCCTGTCGTCAGACTTGCAACCCCAAAACCGCTTACCAGTTTTCTGCCTGGCAGTTCCCTTGAGCTGGTGGTGGTGGTAGAGGAGATGGTGTTGGCCTCTATCTAGCTTTGTGTCTTCTTGCCAGAAAAGAAATATTATATTGGGGAATTTTTGATCAGCTCTTCATTCTCATCACATCTCTCACACCATTATGCATTTACATTGCATAATGAAGTTAATTTATTTCCTATACATTTCATTTCTTTATCTCCACATTCTACATTTGTCTAAATTAGACAGCAGACTCTGTAGGGAGGGATCCGGGTTTTTTCCTTCTGCTTTTTTTACCCATTAACATCCTTCTGAATTGCCCTGCAGAGCCACAGTGCAATTGCATGCAAATAATCACTATTGGTAATGATTAACTCCCATTTATCCTTAATGATCTCTTAAAGTCTATGACTGAGCACCATGACTGTCACATTTTTGCACTGCTGTTCCTTCTTTTCTTTCTATATGATCTGTCCTACATACACATTTTAGGAAAGCATCCACATACTGGATGTTTAATACAGTCAGGAGGCCATAGCCCATATTCGGCTCCTGGGATATGAGCCTGTTGTTCCTCCAAAAACATGGAAAGGTTGTTCTCCCTCTTTTTTTTCCCCCCTCCTGTCTTTTCATTCATGATTTAACTAATAATGAACTATTCTTAATTTCAGTGATTTGGCCTCTCTTTTGTTTTCCTTACGTGTCAAAACTCTGCTTGCCTGTGTGGGTGTCTCACCCTCTCACTGATTCTACTTGGTTTCAACTGATCAAGAAATCACTGATATTTCTGTACACAAAGTTTCAGAGGGACAGATGCATGAAGGTTGGAGTCCCACCCTCCTGGCATGCTTAGATCTGGCTGATAAACCTCTCCTGACCATTCTTTTCCTTTGGAAAAAAAGCTGTCAGGGGAATGGGATGTTCCCTGGCAGGGAAGCGAGGAAGATCTAGAGCTTTCTCACCTTTCCAGATGGGATCCATATTTAGTAGGCGAGATTAACATCCATCAGCTCTGTTGTTTTGTATGAGGCTTGTGTTTGTTTAATAAAAAAAAATCTTGCTTGTTTCAGCTCTTGCAAAAAACCAAAAGTTAAACATTTGATCCTTTTTTAAAAAAAAAAAAAATTGCTAAGACAAAACCTGGCAATAAAGTAATGCCATTAAAGCAGCTAACAGTGGTTTTGTCCTGCAATAATAGCACACTAACTCCACAGATGCATTGAGTCGTGCAGTGATGCTGAGCAAAAACACTGGGGCCCTGACCCTAAACCCATCGAAGCCTTTCCCTTTTCTTCAAAAGCTTCAAAACGCTGAGTGTGTTGTCCCAAGTGTGGCTCAGGGACTGTTATTTTTGGTGTTTGAAAGGCAGTGGGCGTCTGGCTGAAGCTCCCTCTGACCCCAGGGTGGGAACGGGGCCCTGGTGCTTCCAGGCAGAGCAGAGGGATGGGGGCAGGCTGCCCCTTCCCTCAGGCATCGCTCCAGCTGCCTGCAGCCAGGGAGGTGCCAGGCACCAGCTACTGCCATTGATGGCTGGGCACTTGAAGCCACAGACAGACAAGAAGTTGGGTAAAGAATGCAGGATTGCAAAGACAGAATAAAGAAAATGTCAGATCAGCTATTAACAGATAAATAAATAACCAGGAGTAATCATCCCACCTGTGAGCTCTGATGTGCAGCACTAGTCTGGCTGTAACTTTCCTTGTTATCTTTGTATTTCCCTAGAAGCAAAACCTAGAGTTCTGGGGATAAACTGATTCACTGTGATAGGAAAAACAGAGGTAATGTGTTGTACAGCCCTGGCCAAAGATGATGCTTTAATCATACAGCCTTATCCAGCCAGAGCAATCAAAATTCAGAGTGACTCCACCAGAGGCTTCACAGGATTTTGCCAGGTTTTGATTCTTAATTTGTAATTTTGAGTTATAAAGAGAAAAGCAATTTATAAATATTGTGAAAAAGAGGAATGTGTATGCAAGGAGACAATAGAGAGGATAGAAAGCCCATCTTCTAGAGGCTCTGCTTCTAATCAGTCATAAGCACCTCGCTTGAATTAATTTAAAACTTGTATTTCTGATGCCAGAAACACAATGACCAAAATTTTAGTCAACCCATGAGCTGATTGCAGTTGTGTTTGACTCTTGGTAATCAATGAAAATCACACATTAACAGAAACTTTGAATATTTTTTACCTCTACCATGTTATTAACATGTAAGTTAACTTTTTTTCTATTTAGCATTTTAAAGTCACAACAGTACAGCAAGCAGCATCAATCAGAAAGCTGACTCGGTTCAGAAGTATACAACCAATAACTCTTGTGTCTGTTTAGTTATTAACAGCTTAAATTAAGACATAATTAGTATATATGTAAATAGAATGGGGCAAATTAATCTAGGTAACATAGAAGACCAATGTGCCAGGATGTGTGCTATAGAAATTAAAACATTTCCTCAGATTGCTGAGCTGTAATTAGTTTTGTAATTTTTGTTTTCACAGCCTGATCTGAGTGAACAATTAAAGTCAGTCATGTTTTCCTCTGAATTTGGCTTCCATTATTAGGAATTATAACAAAATGGTGCTTTTGAAAGATAAGAGTGCTCTGGAGACCAAAATGAAGTTTCCATATATAATTGCACATATGTCCACATGGCCTACCAACAACGATAAAACCTGCTGTCTCAAGAGATCATCTTTCAAAGCCTGCCTTCCATTATACTGCTGATGCTGATAAATGTGTCTCTTTTGAGGCCAAGTGCCTGTATCTCCATGACAATTCATGAAAGCAATTCATGCAAAGAAACTGTTCATTGGCTTAGAATTTACTTAACCTTGTCTCTTATTTCAGCACAATACACACTGGAGTTTTCATCTGAGATGAGATGCAGTACTTTAAAATGCCCAACACACACAAAAAACCCTAACAGTCATTCAACACCCTGGTACTTCCTGAAAAATGCAGGTTTTCACATGGGATGGATTTGGATGTAAACACGGTTTAATGAATTTTTCTTCCCTTTTTCACATGTTTTCACCAGTCTCCCGTGTGAACAGTTGTTCATCCCAGAAACAGATCACAATCTGCTCTGTCCTAATAATGACAGCAGTAGAGACAACAGTGTGTTTCCTATTTGGAAAGCAAGTTAGGAGCTCTGTCTATTTCATAGCATCGTGAGATCACAATAATTAAAGTCTTCACGTTTCAAGGCAACCACGCAGTTCAACACACCTTTGTTGTGCGTTCTAGCTGAAGGAGCCCAAAATTTGAGATTATGATGAGCAAATTAATCTGAGTAGTCTTTGTTCCATGATGCTAAAGGGGAACAAGTCATTAAAGGTAAATGGAACAAAAAGTGCCAGCAAATCATGGAGCCTTTTCATTTGAGTCATTATTTTCCACAAAATTTGCTCAGCATTTGAGAAAAAACATTGTGCTGGCACTCTTGCATCACTGAACACTTGCACAAGCACACTTTTTTTTTCCTCCCTCTTTAACTCTGATCAAGCTGCTTTGCCAATTTAACCAAGACCAAGCCACGAAATGTGTCAACTGTGTGGTTTGCGCAGCTCTGTCTGTGTATTGTTTGCATACTTAACAGATACAGCTCAGAGGATGGGGAGGTGGAGATTTTGGAAAATAAGCTGCTGGTTGTGCTTCTATTATAATATAATCTTGGGACGGGGGGTGATTATTCCTGGCAGGAGGACAGTGCTGATTTGAAGTGCCAGCTCCAGTTTGCCAAAGAGGAGGCAGCACTGATGCGTAAGAAGATGGCTAAACTGGGGAGGGAGAAGGATGAACTGGAGCAGGAGCTCCAGAAGTACAAGTCCGTCTATGGAGACGTGGACAGTCCCCTGCCTACTGGGGAAGCAGGGGGCCCACCCAGCACCAGGGAGGCTG